>NC_051158.1:19684886-19960778 GCF_013339745.2 Dermacentor silvarum | reverse complement strand
CAAAACTGGCATACCGTGACGTCCAATCTCCAACATCAACGACAGCATTTCTATGCGCCCATAACAAGGTTTAGGTGATGCTAATCACCAGCCAATGGCGACATCCTTATGCTTTCTTTAGGATTGCTCTCGCTGCTGGAAATCAAGGCCTGGTTAGAAATGAATGAAATCAATTAAGTTATTGGTTTTCGCACCGAAGCAACAAACGAGTTATGAAGTGGTTAAGAGCCCCTTGTCGAAACGTTGGCTTCAGCGATATGCCTTGTTCTACCACTGTTAATTACTTCAAGCCTTCGGTTGGTTCAAGCCTTCGGCTGGGAGAGGTTGCTGTCAACCTCTCCCATGGGTTATGAGAGTGGTCACCGCAGTGGTGTACTCCCGATTAATTTCGACCAGCTGGGGTTCATGATCGTGAAAAAAAAATGGCGCAATTTCACCAGAAAGGCGAAACATCAATTGCGATAGCAAATTAGTAGAGAGCTATACTGAGTAAGGATAGTAGTTTTATCAGTTGTATAAACTCGGACATGCAGCAGCACCAGCAAGGCGCAGAACTGTTGTCGACGCCGTCGGCGTTTTGCCCGCGTTCGCATCGAACGCGCGCGGCGTTGGTGACTGTTGCCGGTGCCTCTGGCGGCGGCTCAGAGGTTTTCGACGAGACCAGAACGGGACACTCGTCGAGCAGCGTCGGAAGTCTTTACCCCTTTCTCGCCTCGCAACGTTTTTATATAAATACGCATTTGGTGCCACAGCTAAACGTCACCTACCCTCCCTCCCGTCCCCCCACGGCCTTTCGCGCGACGGAAGAAGTCGGGTTTGCTCTCCGCCGTGCGTTCGCTCCCCGTGAAAGCGCGCGCCCCTCACACGCGTTCACTCGCACATATAAAACACAGCGCGCGGCGACGATTTCATAGCCATTGGACTTTACACGGAACCTCACGGCGACGGCGACGGCAGAAACCCGCTTGGAGTGTCAATATAATTGCTATCGCAATAAATAGAATCAGGCGCCGACCAAGGTGAGAAAATTTCTGTCAATGACTGTGTTGCGCTAAATTTAGCACTGCTGTTGGGCATGTTGGTACTCTTGGAAACTTGGAAAACATTTTTTAGCGCCAGCGGACGAGGACAGAAGGAAGAAGACAACATTCCTTCTGTCCCCGTCCGCTGACGCAAATTTTTTTTCTGAGTTAGAGTATACCAACATTCCCAACAAACAGCTGTGCTAAACTTCGCGCAACACAATCATTCACAGAAATTTTTATCACCTTGGTCGGCGCCTGTTCTTTTTTCGTCCGCTGGCGCTAAAAAAAATTCTTCCACGCTAAATTCAACGCCGAAGGAATGAAAGACCACGACATAGAAGGACGAAACCCAAACTACAAACTCATTAATCATCTGGGATTCTTGACCATGCTCATAAGGTTTGGTACACGAGTGGTCCCCCCCCCCCCCCCCCCCATCCCCCCTCGTCTCCTTTGCACAGGAATGCAGCCGCCTCAGCCGAGAATCGATCCGGCGACCTTGTGCTCGGCGCCAAAAGCGTGCAATTTGCTTTGCTGCAAGCCTTTACCGAAAATGTCTCTTCAGAATCAAAGCCACCTTTTTTTTTTAATTTTTTCCTTATGAATGGTAAACCGGTGTTACCGCAGAACGTGCCACTAAAAAAATTGACACTCACTTAAGTACATTTACGTTATTTTATTATAACTTATCTAATTAATTGGTTACGTACATGATAAGTGAGGTCATACATTGTTACGTGTCCTTCACAATTCTGCCTTAATCCACCTTGCTCAAGTTTGTACCAACCTTAATGCATTTTCTCCATTTTAATTCACTTTCATTCACATTACTTCACCTTAATTCACTTTACTCCACCTTAAGTCACCTTACACTTGTCCGAAATGTAATTTTGTATTACTACTGACGTCATACGAGACGCTGATGACCTCACTGATGATGATGTTTGGTACCACTCGTTGCCTACAACGCAGGCTTTTCTGCCTCATGGGACATAAAATGCGTTCGCATTAAAAGACGATGCCACTAATGCTATCTTCGTATGATCGTTCCGCCCATCCTCGCAGGCCAACCACGTTCGTCTGTTCAAGCTATCCGCGATCAAGAAATCTGTCCCGTCTACAAAGGAGCGCGGCCAACTACGTTATACTTGTTGCAATTCACGGTAATATGTCGAGGCGCAAGCTGCCTATGTGCCGTCTTTTGCAAAATGGTCCCCGGACACACATGTCGCTGTAAGTATACCGTGCCGAGACCATTCAAGGGACGGGCGTCGCATTGGCGTGATCGATACGCGCCCCAACAATCGTCAGCGCTAAAAGCAAGCTAACGAGCATACACACTCAATTTTTAAAGCGAAGAGCTTTCCTTGCCTTCTTCGCTCGTTTTAAGAGTTGGCGCTTGGCGGTCGGGTAATCGGTGGTTGCTATAGTCAGGCTTTCGATGCAAAGGCGCCGATACAAAGGTCACGTGCTCTCGCACAACCAAGTTGCGGGGTCCCTTCGTCGCCGAACGCCAACGCCAACTATATAAAGAACGTTTAAATCAGGCGACACGAATTCCGGTTATATATGGAAATCCGCACAAGTCAGGTTGGGACTGGCCTCCTATAAGCTCTCTGATGAAGCATGTTAAATTATGGGGTTTTACGAGCCAAAACCACGATCTGATTATGAGGCACGCCGTAGTGGGGGACTCCGGAAATTTGGACCACCTGGGGTTCTTGAACGTGCACCTAAATCTAAGTACACGGGTGTTTTCGCATTTCGTCTCCATCGAAATGCGGCCGCCGTGGCCGGGATTCGATCCCGCGACCTCGTGCTCAGCAGCCCAGCACCATAGGATGAAGCATGTATATGATCCCATAGGCACCGAATTCCGTTGCATTCTTCTGATAGCTTTTGGTATATTTTGTGTCGTCTGAAAGTTTAGATGCTGCAGTGGAGTGCCCGGGAAGGGCAGCCCTTCTCTCCTTCAGCCGCGCTCTGTGGCGACTGCGAGAGAGGAGGATGGTAATCACTTTCCACGCTGACGATCGCGCCAACGCACACATTACGAATCGGTCTACGTATGTGAAGCCACCTATGCAATACCGCAACAGACGTGCTTCTTAACGGCCGCATTCTCCAACGAAATTGCGCAATGAAACAAGTGCTACCCAAACCTCTTCGCTGCAACAAATATATGCCTCAAAGCGAACCATTCCTTTAATGAAGCGAACAGCTTTCTGGAAGCGTTCGGCTAATCATGGTCGATGCTTCTTTAGCATTCTTTCGTTTATCTTTATAGCCAGAGCTCTCGGGTTCATGTTGATCACGCGACACAACATAGGAGGCGCCATTTTCGGGATGCACACCGTTTCTCTGCAAACACACGCAACTGTAGCACTTCGACGATGAACGTGGCGAGAAAAAAAAATCCTCAGAACGAAGACTTCGGTTAATAATTACATTGCGGGATTTAAAGCTAAAAAAAAACTGCACAGAGGTTCATGAGGGACGCCGCAGTAGAAGGCTCCTTCGGATTAATTTCCTCCACACCGGATTCGTTAACGTACGCCAAAATGTATGTACGCCAGCGCTCTTGAATTTCGCCCTCATCCGAATGGGAACCGAACCCGCGACCTCGTGGTCAGCAGCAGGAGGCCATGGCCACACAGCCCTCGCGGCTGGTTTGGCAATAATCAGGCTGGCGGCACGTGTACCCATTTTCTTGATGGCTACGCATGCATTTGAAGCCCAAAATGCTGAAACGACCGCTATAAGTCGCAGATATAGGTGCACGATGGTATAGTCACATCACAAGAAGCCAACAAACAACCATTTCCATTTTCATTAATTTATAATTTCTCTAATTCAACTAATAAGTGCAAGTAACTTCCCCTGTGATGTCCTTTGTGTCCTTGTTTGTTGGCTTGTTATGATATGACTAATAAACATCGGACCACTCGGTTTCCTCTCTTCTCGTTCATTATATATATATATATATATATATATATATATATATATATATATAGTTCAAATTCTGGTTTTCTCGTTTCCTCGTTAGACGGACAACCACCTCGATAACGCTGCATGCATTTCCTAACGCAGATATTCGTATACCCACAGGATGACGTACACCTATATATAGGCGCCACGGCTCGAACCCGCCGCTCACTGTCGCCGTCGACACAGCGAGCCAGAAAGAGATAGCCCGTCCGCGGTCCTCGAGGGGAATCGCTCTCCGCAGCAGGATGTAATTGACTTACGATTGCGCTCGAAAGTCGATGATAGGCGAAATCGCGGCGGGCCGCATATACGTATGCGTATACAAAAAACCTCGTTACGAATCGAACAAGCTCGGCCACCCTTATCGTGGTCCCCTGTGCGGCCGGCGGCTTATTATGGCAGCCGACGTCGACCGATGCGTTTATGTATTGGTACACCAGTCGGCGCGCGGCGGGATCCCGCTGTTGGCGAGGGAGAAAGAGTAGTAATCGAAAGAAGGAAATGACGCGCCTGATTCTGCAACCCCTGAGGGAGCAGCGAAGAAGGGGCCATGCACGTCTGTATCGTTCGGAGAGGCAGAAGTGTATTCCCCGACGCTGTGCAACGAGTGCGCGTGTCGGCTCGATATTACACCGCGCAGCATCGTGCGGGCAAATGTATAAACAAGCGCAGGGCGTCGGCTGGGGTCGGTGTGTGTTGCTTCGGTCCCCTTATGCAAATTAGATGACTCAACTCCCTTCTATAACTGGCTCTTCAAACTGACGAGGCGCTTCTGTTGACCCAACTCCTGCTACCGCTTTGAGCATATATTTCCATACAACAAGCGGCCCAGCCATGACGTGCGCCATATGGTGACGATGATAATTGGGGTCTTCGCCTTCGAGTCGGGAGGGCACTGAACACAGTCTTAACGGGAAATGTAGAGAAAGAAAGGTGCTGCAGCGCCCCCTAGATCACGCCCGTTCGCGCGAATGATGATGTCTCGGCGGGACCTAACAGCGCCAAAAAGGTAATAATCAATCAATCAATCAATCAATCAATCAATCATGTTTATTTAACGCGCCCAGGAACAACACTAAGGTCTGAGTGATGGCTCACGCATACATTACAAAGCAAAAACAAAACACTGTAGGGGAGAATCATTAAAAAATAAATGACTAAAAATAAAAAAATGTGAAAAGAAGAGAGTACGGACAACAAAGCGCAAAGTAAATACAAAAGAAAAAGGAGGAGAAGGGCACTTGAACAATACATGAAATTATAACACAAAGCAAAGCTCGGAAAAGAACGATGACAAGGAGTTATGAAAGATGTCAAGATCACGAAAGTAAGCGTTATAAAGACTCTCTATCCTGTGGACAGTTGAGTGTTCGTGATGACAGGCAGGAACATGGAAATGTATATGTTCTCTGGTGATCTTGCGTGGGATACGGAACATAACACAGCTGAGAAGTTCGGGACACGTGAGGTTACCGTGAAGGAGATTAAAGAGAAACAGAAGGTCAGCGCGATTACGTCGGTCGCGAAGTGAGGGTAATGATAACAATCCAACAGTGCTAGTACAGGGTGCAATGTCCAGGTTTGCAAAGCGGTGATTATATATGCTTAGAAATTTTTTCTGGACACGATCTATAATGTCACTCTTGGATCTAGAAGAGCCATTCCAGACGACCGACGCATATATTCGAGTTGAGGAAGACAGATGGTTGTGTATACAATTTGCGGAACGGTGTAGGAGACTTGAATTCCCTCGATAGTCTGCATACAGAACCAAGAGAGCGCATACCCCGCATTGCAACACGTTTAGTGTGAGCCGAAAAGTGTAAGGTTACATCAAAAAGAAGACCAAGATCATTGATCTCGCAGACCTTACACAACGGCACAGAATCTACATAATAATAATAACTCACATCCAACGCGATGTTACAATCTAAATGACGCTAAGCTTGAGTTAGCGAGATATATCAGCAGCTGATGATTGGCACAGCCTGCAGCTGTCAGCTGTGTCACGCGAAGGCGATGTCGAGGGAAAGATGTTGAGAGGCGTGTGTGCACAGCGAGACACGCAAGGTATATAAATAGATTTGAGGCTTTTAAAAATTCACACTGGCATATATATGTACCCATTCTGGGGGAGGGGGAGACAGAGAGGAAAGGCAGGGAGGTTAACCAGAGGCGAGTTTCCGGTTGGAAAGATGGCAAATAGACGGAGAGGGAGAAACAGGAATAATTAACAGAAAAGGCGTTCCGGTCACATGCCTTCACACAAGGCGGTCGATCTCAAGAAGCGCAGTAGTGCTTGCACGGCCTTCTGGGTAGATGTTAAGTATCGTCGATACTGCATTCTGGGGGAATGACCAAGATTGACTAAGGGAATGTGGTCGCCCAAATTTAGGAAAATTAGGAAAGTGAAATAGACACCTATGAGCTGCCATTCGATGCCATTCGGATCGTCTGCGCCGGTATGGTGGCGCCATATATTTAATGCGCATGCAAACGCAGAGTGCGCAGGCGCAGACGACGAGATGTCATTCAAACGAGGCGCGCAATAAAAAAAAAACCCGATCCCCAGCCTCCGCCAGTATGGTGGCGCCATCTAGTTAAGGTGCCTGCAAACGTCACAGGCCTGCGCGGCCAGGCATCATCGGGTTCAGCAGACTGCTGTGCAGAGAGCATTACAAGCCGCAGTTCGCCGTCGACGCCGGGCTGGCAGTTCAGATCGTTCTCGCCAAAACGAGGCGAAGCGACTTTGTCGCGAAGACCCTGGTGAGCGTGGTGCCGAAATTGGAGCTACTCTTGAGCCGCTCTACCAGCTTACGCTGTGACTGTGCTGCGTGTGCCGCGCAGGCCTGTTTATTGGTGCACCGCGCGGTAAGCTTTAAAGAAAGAAAGAAAAATAAAGAAACAAAGAGAGAAAGAAAGAAAGAAAGAAAGAAAGATAGATAGATAGATAGATAGATAGATAGATAGATAGATAGATAGATAGATAGATAGATAGATAGATAGATAGATAGATAGATAGATAGATAGATAGATAGATAGATAGATAGATAGATAGATCAGCTGCGAGGAGGGTGCTGAAGTAAGTACAGCGATGGCACCGACGAGACCGGCCGGCTCAATTCGGTCTCATCGAAGTGCCTTTAGAGAGGCAACACCACGACACGAGCACTCCACTCGGTGAAGCCGAACCTGCGAGAAAGAGGGCGCGTGGTTTGTGCCAGGCAAGATGACGACGCATCGACAAGGCTGCTCGGCCTCTTCCTCTTCACAACCACAATCTCTCTCGCGGTTTATCGAGAAAGAGAGAAAACATCGGTCCGCCCGACGCGGACAGAACGCAGCGGCCGCGTGTGCTTGGCACAAAAATCTCTCTGCCCGACTCGAGGCATCGCCTTCCTGGCGCCGTCATCGCACGCTCTGTTTAGCACGGCCACAACCGCGACAAGAGCGCGGCGCCACCACAAGACGCTGTGCCTGCTGCCGCTTTCTCGGGCGACGCGTTCGTGCGCTGCTGTGTCCTTGCTTTCCAAACCCCGCAGCCGTTCCCTTTCTCCCAGGGGCCCGACCGACCGTTGGAAGCGGCCTCCTTCTTGTTCCATCCGGAGTCGCACTCAATTTTCGCCGCCCTTTCTTTCCTCGGACGCGTCGCAATTTACGCCCTCTTCCCTCGCTTTCGTCTGCCGCTCCCATAATACGCTCACGTCATCGCCGCCCGCCTTTCCTCGATTTGCTCTCGCAGCAAGCGGCAACTCCCAAGTCAGCGCTGGCAAAACAAGCGCACTCTCGTAGAAAAGAAAGAAAGAAATGGCTGCGTCAAGCAGTGTGGTTACTTGCATGGTCTCCTCTCACTCTTTTTTTTGTTATTTTTCCTCGACATCCCGGCGTTCAACAAGGCAGGCAGCACCGATAGTTGCCTTCCCCTCGCTCTTCCAGCCGCGGAACAGAAGCGCGAAAACGAGGAAACCCTCAGGTCCGTTCCCAACGAACAGCCCACGTCGCGCCGGAGCGCTCTTGCGTCAATCACGTTCCCAATGATCCCACCCCACCCATTTTTATTGATGCGTTTGCGTGTCCCGGAGGGTTGGCTTCCGTTCTTCTGGCCCCGCCGCACGTACGCCCGGTTGTTGAGACAGAGCAGAAACACGGCCCACCCTCCGGAGTAACGCTCTCTCTGTTCTTCGTTTTGCTGTCTTTTCTTCTTTAAGTTCATTCCCGTTTCGACATGCATGTTCTAAGCTTGCCCGATGTCTTGTCTCACACGCATCGAATCAAAGGAAACGCTGCGCTCGATAGCGTCGCACGAATGAAGGAGTGTTAAACATTTCGCGAGGCGGAAAGGGACAACTGAGGTGGGAAACGAAAGGAGGTTAACCAGGCTGAGCCCGGTTGGCTAACCTGCACTAGGAAAGGGTGACTCGGAGATGAGAAGTAGAAAATTCCCTGTGCCAAGTGTCAACCGGACGTCGTGAGTGCGCCTCTAGATGCATATTCGTGCACACCGGCATGCCATAATTTTGTTCCAATAAGACAGCGATCTTCCATGGCATTCCAAGAAAAGATAAATAGATAAACGTCAGTCACGTGGACAGGCGAGTTCACTCTCAGATGCCTTCCACCGCGTAGCGAATACCACCCCCGTATTGTCGTCCCTGCGTTACAGTGTCTCAAGATCCGAAACGCGTTACTGTATACGTTACACCGTACAGCGCAACTGCACGAGGTACGTTGTTCGCGGCTGCCCAGATTATTAATGCGAAAGCATTATATGGCTCATGAAGCGGCAAATCCGGCGACGTGGCCAGAAATGCTTCAAAAAGTCACGTGGTCACAGCCAATCACCGGGAGGCGCGCGCCGCGTGTGCCGCTTGCTTCCTTGAAACACCACCCGATGGCGCTCAACTCCGCGCATCCACGGCATCGGCGGCGCCGGCCGTGCGGGGGAAAGAAAAAAAAGAACCAGAAAGCTCGCCTTCACGCATAGCTTCGCCGCAAGCGTTTCCCGGTAAAGATTACGGTTGTATAAGCTGCAGTTGCCGGGAAGCGGCAACTTGGTGGCCGGTCTATGTATAGCGTCGCGCGTCGCGACGCTGCCAGTCGGTGCGGCGATTTCGGTGAGTTCTGTCGTGTGCTTCGATGGTAAACCTTCGACTTCTCAGCCAGTAGCTGCGGCCGGCTCCTTTGGACGTCCACGCAAGGGCGCGAACGAGGCGGAGGCGTCATCGGAAAGACGTCGCAATACTTTCGCATTGATCCACGTATGGATACCTGAGAGCCCTTGAAGTTTATTTTCGAGGCACGGTGAGTTGTTTCCGCTTGTATTCGCCTAATACACGTAACCGGCATGTTAAAGAACGCGTCATCCTGTAGAGCAAACCACCTCCCGCGGTGCAATTCTTGGACGCAGCTCTGCCGATCCACCATCGGCGAAGAATCATCGGAGTTCTTACCTCGGTGGTCACTTATTGCCTAAAGCGTCAATCATGCGATCCTAAAGGACAAGTTGGTGTCTAGGCTCGCTGTACAGTATTTTGCTTGGCGCATTGTAAAGGACATCAAAGCATGTCTGCATATATAGTCCTCTGTTTTTCTGTTATATGCATTGCACAAACCAAGATTAATGCGTAGAAAATTCAACCGTTATCTCCTCTCACGAATGCCCATGCGCATTAAACGCAGCAGTGCAGAGATGCTGCAGCTGCTCTTTCGAGGAGCCAGTCAATACGTACGACATCGACATGACGTCACACGCACGGCGCCCGAAACGCTCAACCATAGCGGGCCAACATCAGCGCTAACGAATAGGGCATTCCTGTGAAGCGCGAATGGGCGTAGTATCGTCTGGGTAAACGTGCCGCTCAGCATAGACGGGAGATAAATAATTTTAAGTCTTGGCAGAAGAGGAGGAGGAGGCCACGGCAGAAACGTCGGTACTTGCAGTACTGGTCGAGGCCAACGTTACTAGGCTAATGTTGGTCGAGGCAACGGGGGAGACAGAGAGAGAGAGGGCTTGTGCTGCGGGGAAGGGCAGCTTACCTCTTGGCACGGCGGCTGTTCACATTTCATTTGCTTCTTTCTCGGCTACCTACTAAAGCCTTTTGCAAATGGTTGCGGCAGAACGCTCCCTGGGCCGCACTTTATATAAGTTACAGTGTATAACCGAATGTTCCTGCAGGACCTGGCGAGAGGCCCTTCAAAAGCAGAAAGCGCCACGCGCGGTGGGTTCCGCAAGTAAGCCCAGAGGCTACATGCAGCGCGTCGTCTGGCCGCGTTTATTCGGACGAAGGAACTTCGGAGCCGAGAAGTTTCTCCCGGCTTCGAGTGAATTTGCAATGCTAAAGCGGAAACGTAAATATTTATATTTATGCTTAAAAAACGACATCGCGAATAGCACGCATATAAAGAAATAAAAAGATAAGAATAAAAAATAAAAGCTTGGACGGGTACAGACGCGTTTGCGAAGTTGTTTCAGGCCAACCCATGTATCCCGTTCCGTTCCAGTTGCCTTAACTTCCGGGAACTTCCTGAAGCATCTATTGCATTTGCACAGTGATTCGACGCGCCTGCCTCGGTCGCTTGGCTGCTGCTCCCCCCCCCCCCCCCTTTTTTTTTTTTTTTTTTTTGCTCTACTCCCGTGGCCAAGAAGAGCCCAGTGTGCTTTGGCTTCCTTGCTTCGCGTTCTCGTTTCGGGAAGCACTCGCTTCCACTTTGCACAACTCATCACACCGCTACTTGTGTGGCGACTGCGCGCTCGGATGACGTGTTTACAGAAAGCGAGATGTCTCTCCGTCGAACCGGAAGAGAACAAACTGCGCACGCTTCATGCCCCACGGAAAGCACGCAACATCGTGGAAGCTGGCCTCAACCAATAGGAAGCCTGTTTCTCAAAGCCACATCTGCGAGTAACCCCGTGACCTTGGCTGTAGCATCGTGGTCGACGAGCGTTCGACTCCGCGAATAGTCAAGAGGAGTGCTAACGTGCGGACATCTTTTTCGAGTTTCGCTTCGGTTGAAATGCAAGTGCGTTGTAAGGATGCTGCAAATTCTGCCTTGCCGGCGTGTGGAGGTAGCGTTAAACACGGTCCGACTGGAGCGCTTGAAAGCAGTGCACCCTAAAGCAAAAAAAAAAAAAAAAAAAAAAAAAAAAGAGAGAAGAGAAGAGAGAGAGAGAGAGAAAAAAAAAACGTTTACGCCCCAACCATAATCGTCAACTGCATTGCTTGAGTATCCTTTCTTGAAAACTTTGCGCTTGCGACTTTCTTGTCAAGAACACTGTGTCACAAAGATAGGGTTGGGTTAGGTTGGCTTGGGTTAGGTTAAGTTGGGTTAGGATAGGTTCGTGACCTGGAAGTACTGGACGCGCAGCATTAAAGAAAGGAAAGGCCCGCAAGATAGATTACGATTATTGTTCAGAGACAAAATACGCCTCAAAGGGTACAAATGTTTTTTAAGGTGTACGTACCCGACTACTCCACTTCCCTTGTATAGAAAATTTAATTTGGGTTTAAAAAATTAATAAACTAAAATGAAGAAAAAGTAACAATAATATCACTTTTACAATAAAAGTGCCAGTTTAGCACGTGCAAACACTAACAATGAATTGAATTGAATGCTTTATTCGTCCCAGTCAATTAAGGAATTGACCCTAGACCAAAAAGCTACAAAAAAGTAACTTCGTAACATCTGGGGCACAAAAACAATTACATGCATATACAAGAGGGCAAGCAAATACGAAACGTCCACAATGAACACGAACGCGAATCACTGCATAAAAACGTTCCTATAGTATTTTGAGCATATGTCCGTACCAATAAAAAAAGTACATCACTGCAATGCAAGCTGTCCTTTCAAGGCCGCCAACTGGCCATGGTCGGAGTATCGTACCAAGTGGCAATGGCTGACTGCTCAGCGCCCCCTAAGTCTGTAGCGTCTCGGCAACATTACTTTGCGACCGTATTAAGCTTTCTTGAAACCACGCTGAAGCAGCTTCGATAAAAATACCCGTACCAACGTAAACATTCAGCTAGGTGATGACGCACCACTTCATTTGCGGTCACTTCATTTGCGCAAGAACAGAAACTGTGTCCCGTTGTGCGTTTGCGTGCGTGTGTGTGTTCGTGCACGCTCCAAAAGAAGTAACCGATACAAACCACACGTGCTAGCAAAAGGCGCAAGTTGTTCGTCGCAAACAACAGCGAGAGTGCATTGGAAATCATCACCGCCACAGTTTGAGCGTCCTCACAGTGCCATAGCGAGATTGTCGCAGTATTTATCTCTAGCACCGTGCCGAAATTGCCCCGACAAAAACAAACTGGCCATTCCGCGCAGCTTCTATTTAGCTACCAGGACGCTGCACGAGTTTCGTGAGACAGAAGCACGCGAGATGAAAGAACATTTCTCGCGCGCAAGAGAATTGCCACTCGCATTTTTTTTTTTCCCCCGTGGCGCATAGCGTGCATTCTGCTCGTTGTGTTACGGCGAATTCGCCCGGCGGACGATACACACAGGAAGAGGAGCGCAAATCACGGAAGCGGCACCGCTCTCGTTTGGAAGCAAATTCGTTCCGATGCGTGCGTTGCTGTTTATATTCTCCTTCCACGCTGCAACTCGCCTCGAGCGCATTTCCGCAAAAGAATTACCCGGCACGAACTGTTCCTGACAGGGGTTCACAGAAAATGGAAGGTGCACCACGAGAGCTGTGCCGACATCTTGGAGTGGCGAGAGAGAGAGAGAGAGAGAGAGAGAGAGAGAGATAAACTTTAATGAATAAAATGAAATTTTAGGTCCCGTGGTTGGGGCCCCTAGTCCAGAGCTACACTGGCACGAGCGGTTCGCTGGGCTTGGTCCAGGAGAGCCAGTTGGCTGTCCTGGTCCTCGACCGCAAGCCGCGCCTCCCACTGCCTGTTAAAATCTTGTGTTTTTAGTAGTGTGGAGTTTATATGTATCAGTCTGTTTGGGCATGTCCACGTGATGTGCGGTAACGTTGGCGTGTCCCCACACCACGGGCATTCGTCAGTGTATCGTGCTTGGTGAATACGGTTAAGTGTATGTAGGTTTGGGTATGTGTGTGTTTGAAGTCGGCGCCAATTCCTCGCCTGTTGACTGTTTAACCTAGGATGAGGGCGTCCATATTGCCTCCGCTCCTGTCTTTGGTGTTCGAGGATGTCGCGCGGTGTAGAAGGAGGCTCGTCACTGGGTCGGTCCGCAGCTCGGATGCTTAGTACGCGAGCTAGCCGGTCCGCCCTTGTGTTGCCCTCCATGCCCTCGTGTGCGGGGCACCAAGTGAGGTTGTGGAATCCGGTAATTTGACTCCCTAGAATTTTTAGTACTAAGCGCGGCGCCATCCCGGAGAGATACAGGCGGCAGGCGGTTTGTGAGTCCGTGAGTATGGCAGCAGATGCGTCCCTATTCTCCGCGTCCCTAATTGCAAGTGCAATCGCTGCGGCTTCTGCTGTGCTGGTAGATTTTGCCCTGACCGATACAGCTATCACACGATTTTGGTTCGTGGCTACCACCGTATACATGTCCCTGTCCGTTTGACTCGCGTCTGTGTAGTACACGTCCGGTTGTCCTCTAAATCTCTGGTGCAATGTTCTCGCTCGGGCCTTCCGGCGCCCTACATGATATCTCAGACTCGTATTCTTCGGAATTGGGGACACTATTATGTGCTGCCTGACTTCCTGGGTCATTTGCACTGTCTCTTCTGCACTGAACTGGGGGCGGAGGGCAAAGCCCAGTTTGGTTAATATGGCCCGACCCTGCGTTGATGCGCACAGCCGTTCCTTTTGCGCGATGAGGGTGGCCGTCGCATATTCCTCGAAGGTATTGTGGATTCCTAATTTGCCGAAACATTCTGTACTGGTATTTTCTGGGAGTCCTAGAGCAGCTTTAAATGCCCGCCGAATGATCACTTCAAGCTGTTTGAGTTCCTGCTTGGAAGGGGAGTGCATACGTTATCCTACTGATGACAAAGGCGTGTACCAGTCGGATCGTTTCTTCTTCCGAGAAGCCCTCGCGGGTTCGCGTAACCCTACGGGTCATCTTGGCTACGTTTTGTGTAGTACCTTTGAGGAGGCGGAGCGTGTGCGCTACTCCAGCCGTTTGTTGGATCCATAATCCCAGGACGCGGAGTTTATCCACCTCTTTTACACGCCCCCCGTCCAAGAAAAGTTCGAAACTCGGACGATTTTCTCGTCTCGCGTACTTCGCTCTTATACGAATAAATTCGGACTTCTCTGGGGCACATGTCATGCCGGCCCCTTGCGTGAAGGTCTCGACCTGTTGGATGGCCCACTGGAGAAGCTCCTGCTTATCCCCGTAGGATCCCCGATTTGCCCACAGCGTAATATCGTCAGCGTAAATGGCGCTTCCTAGGGCTTGCTTCGCATCCAACTCTAGTGCGAGTTTACGCATTCCCAGATTAAATAAGAGAGGGGAGAGTATGGACCCTTGTGGGGTTCCTCGATAGGGAACTGCAAAGGGTTTCGACCTAGTTGAGCCCAGACCGATGGTGGCCGTACGGTTTCTCAGAAAGCTCTGTACATACTGGTAAATGCGCGTCCCGCAACCTACTGCTTTTAGTCCTTCCAGTATTGTATCGTGGGAAATCGTATCAAATGCCTTTTTTACGTCGAGAGCACGCACAATGCTGTCTTCGGAACCCCTTACCGCGCGTGCAGAACGTCCTGCTGAAGCATCAGAAAAACGTCCTGTGCCGACACATCTGGACGAAATCCGAACATGTTTGTGGGAAAAAGATTGTTACTTTCTATGTAGCGCGATAAAAGGGTCTGATCACCTTTTCAAAGAGCTTTCCGGCATACGATGTTAGCGATATAGGTCGTAGGTTTCGAATATCTCGGGACTTCCCCGGTTTTGGAATAAGGATGATTTTTGCTTCCCTCCAAATTCAGCAGGTAGTTCCTCGCTGATCCACCCATACATTCTCGTTAAAGTATTCAGTTAACTGCTCTATGGTTTCGTCACTCAAGTTTCGAATCATGGCGTTAGTAATCTGATCGGGCCCTGGCGCCGTGTTTCTTTTCAAGGACTGCACCGCGGCATAAACCTCCGCCGTAGTTATCGGTGCGTCCAGATTCGGTTGTTCCGGCCCCGTATAGCTACCGCATCGGCTCGCCTCTTTGGAATTCGTACCTATATAAATATGCTTTAAGTGATCAATGAGTTCCTCGTCATTGCCCTTGAATTCATTCTCCAGTAAATTGAGCGTCATGTGCGCTGCCGTCTTGGTTCCCCCGGGATTCATCATGCTGCGGAGAATGTGCCATGTCTTTTTGGTACTGAGGGTCCCCCTAAAGGAATCGCAGAGCTGGCGCCAGTTACCGTCGCATAATTCCTGCGCGTACGTGTTCGCCTCCTGAGCTAACTGAGCAATGCGGATTTCAAGCTTCCTGTTTAACCTCTGCCTTTTCCATCTCTTGGTGAGGCTACGGCGGGCCTCCCATAAATGTAGCAGGTGCCTGTCCACTACCGGGGTGTCTCGCGTTGTGTCTACAACCTTCGTCACACCCGCCAGCGTGTTGAGAAGCTGCTGCGCCCAGATTCCGACGTTCGTTATCGGACCTGTGCTGCCCTGGCGATCGCGATATTTCGTCCAATCTGTCAGTGTGGCCTGCCCAACCTTGCGTCTTATACGGGACGAGTTTACCGAAAGGCTGAGGATATAGTGGTCACTTCCAAGGTTGTCCCCTAGATTTGTCCACGTTATCTCATCCGCTTGGTTCGTAAAGGTTAAGTCCGGCGAGGTATCTTTCGAGACGCTATTACCGATTCTGGTGGGTTCATCAAGACGAGTTAACAGGGTTAAATCGTACCTCTCCGTCAAATCCAGCAAAAGTTTTCCTTTCGGAGAGTCTGCCGCGTAACCCCATTCGGAGTGTAGCGCATTGAAGTCCCCTAAAACCAAGACTCTGTCCCGCCTAGACGCTATACGCATCGCTGCGGAAACCACATCCTCAAAGTCCGCCAGTCTGTCTCTGGGAGGGCTATCTATGTTTACAATCACTGTTTTCGGCTTGCCGCGCTTATGTGGCCATATCGTGATTATTTGATGTTGTACAATCTCCCCATGAATGTATTCTACACTTAGCGCGACACCCTTTTTGGCGAAAGTGGCGACCTGCGAGAGAGAGAAAGCAACATACGTGTCAGCCTGCAAACATTAAAACTCGCAGAAATCCGCTGACACAACAACGGAAGGGGTGGCTATAGCACGCAATTTTTAAAAGGTTTGTCCTGCGCTCACACCTTCTTTTTTTTTTTTTTTTTTTTTTTTGGGGGGGGGGGGGATATACACGCGAATTTTAAGCCCAGTCATTTATCTTTATGCCCAGCACACCGGCTGCGCAGGTAACTATAGCAACAGCCCCAAGTGACAAGCACCAAGTTGTTTTTAGACCACCGCGACTTTTTTCAGTGACACCGTTGTAGCCGATTTCGCCTGCTTCGGGAAATTGCCCGAATAAACTTGCTCGAAGCAGGTATAACCCAGTGGTGTCCTTTCACAATCAGAAGAACTTCCAAGAGTACGGTAGGAGACTGACGAGTGAAACGTTTTCGCGAACAGAATTCACTTTTCGTAAAACTTTACAGAACATTCGCAGCATTGTAGAACGACCCCAAGTTCGTCAACCTTACGGAAAATTCCGGAGAGTTGGCAGGTATGAAACAAGGAGAGGAAAGGCACAGGGAAGTCCACCGGACGAGCGTCCGGTTTTCTACCCTACACAGGGGGTAGGGGAATCAAAGAGAGAATAATTAAATGATAAAAAGAGGGAAGTATAATAGTACTGCACGCCCACAACAAGACGCACAGCAGGACTGTCACTGAGGCCGCTGCACTTCAACAACTGCAGTGGCGCACGAATAGCTTTCTGCGCCAGCGACGGATGTGGCCGGGGTACAAGTATTTTTGTCTTTAAACAAAATGCTTCACGAAGCATGTACGACATGAAAAAACGTGCTGTATGTGCATGATGTTCATCTTTCTTTCGCCACAGCCTTTACGTCGTTAATCCGGGTAATCTAGCACTCATTAGACGGTGGAACTCGCCCTGATGAGCGAGCCGCCGCTGCCGCATCGCAAGGGAGTGGAAGCAAATCTCTGACCGTGTCGTCGGTGCAGTTAGCCGAGAGAATTTAGCATCTATGTCTTCTGAATTTTGTCCGTAGTATCAAAGTGGAAATGTAGAGGTAATTTGCTACCACTGCCATTGTTGAGTGTACACTGTTATGCAGGCTCTGGATGGGTGCGGCATTACTCGTTACGCATAGGAATGCATGGCGCACAACTATATGTGTACAACTCTTGCGGGACCGGAGAGACTATAGAACACTTCCTGCGCTTTCGTTCCCGTTACGACGTTCAGCGCCGCCCTCCCCTGCGACAGCATTAAACCGGCTAGACTGAAGACCGTTTTCAGAAGCGAAGATCCTTGGACCATGGTCGTGCGCGTCGCTGTAGAGAGAGAGAGAGAGAAGAAGAAGAAGAAAAAGGAAAACAACTCAATTCTTGGCGACCGTTTTTAGACTCGGTGCGCACCTTCAAATGTGCGTCAAACAGTGCTCTCTCTCTCCTTTCATCCCCATGTCCCCTTCCCCAAGTGCAGGGTAGCAAACCGGACGTTCGTCGTGTTAACCTACCTGAATCACAATTATTATACCAATGTACGCATCATGTCATTTGTGTCACACTCCTATCTTAGTCCTCAAAGGGGTCGATAGTATCTTAAATAAAGAAATTAATTGCAAAAGCTGGCCAGCAATGATGTCCGTCCAGGACGAAATCATTGCTCATGTTCATGGTGATGGTTATGATCTTCTCCAACGCCTGTTCTTCGACTCTCTAAAGACGTGGCACGTAGTCGTGTCTGCAGTCACGCCAGACTGAAACACGGGCGCAAACTTTGAACTGGCGTTTTTATTTAAAAAACATCATTCGTGATGATTATTGCCAACTATTTTGCCGCATTTCCACGAGACTGAACGTCAGATCGCTCCTCCGCCTCCATGCGCCAACCAGGGGACGTATTCTGCGACGATCACTTCGACGATACTATCGCCTTCACGTGACGTAGTGCTCAACCAGCCAATCAGCTCATCCGATTTTGCTCAACCAACCAATCAGCGCGCGCCTGACGGCCGAGGCGATACTATCGCCGAAAGTGATCGTCGCAGATCACGTTTCCAGAAGACCTGTCACGAACAACTGTGGCATCTGCTGTGCACACAAACACACGGCGTTCGTCGTGAGACGTAATTGTCTCGCAAAGGAAGCAAAAGCGTCGGTATTTGAAGCGGGAGAGTTGCGCGAAAATCCGCTGAAGGTGAAAGTTTCACGCAAAGTAAAAAAAAAATCACGTTTGTTTGACAAAAGTAGGCCACTGATCCCTAAAAGTTCGGGAGGATTTCAGCGGAACATCGTTCGGTTAAGTCACTGTTTCAGTCTTTCCGTGTTTAGAGACGTCGACTGCTTCAGCCTTGGGCTCTCACCCGATATGCTATCGGTTAGCTCACTTGCTGTATACCACTGCCCCGAGGGTTGACGGTTGTCACGCGGGCTACATTCTCGAACGCAGAGAAGTCCCCGGCAACTCGCTGCTCTACAAGACCTTTTTCTCCGCTCTGTAGCAGCAGTACGTTCAGGACCCTAGAAAACGTCCTGTCCTGCATTTTTGACAGTCAAGATAGTCAAGAAAAAAAAAGCATTTTGTCACATAGTATAGTGTAGCCAGATATTCTTAGTGTGTTCAGATACAAAGAACGTGCGCCATGGGTCGAGCTCATGTATGGTTTTTTTTTTTTTTTTTTTGGTACTTAACCAAAAAACTTCACTTGAACACTCCAACTCTCTCGCAGAACTGCTGCCAGTTGGATAGTTCTGTAAATATATAGGCTATTGTAACTTGCGTAGTTCCAGAGGACTTCACCGGAAGCATTCCGGAAGCTCTGTTTGTAAATTTGAAAAGGGACCAACAGGCCAAGGGTCAAGCAATCCGGAGAAGCATGCATGGGCGACTTCTTGCGTGCGGAGCTTCGTTGAACGAAACTCGTTCAGCCAAATAGGGTCACTTTGAAGTATCGCAAAATCCAGCCAGTTCTAGAAGCGGCGAGCTCGGGTATTCGCACAGCGATTTCGCGTTTTGCCGTTCTGAGAGGAGCCTGGTCGAGCGTCCCCACGTTCGAGACGTGCTTTGACGTCGTCCGCGTAGCACGACCGCGTGAGGGAGAGGGGGAAAGCTGGGTCCAAGGCGACGTGACTCGCTGGCCGCGATCGCAAAGGGAAGACCGGAAGCAAAAGCGACTCGGAGAATGGTGGCCAAGTACACGTTGTCCCGGCTGCGAGGATCGTAAAGGGATCGATAATGCTGCGTGCGCACGCTACCGCGCGTACTCTATTATTCTTGTTCCACGTAAGTGCCAATAACTGGGAAATTTTTGCAGATATATTCTTCCGCGTACTTAGTATGAACGAGTGTGAACGAACACAAGTGTGAACGAAATTAGAAGTATATATATATATATATATATATATATATATATATATATATATATATATATATATATATATATATAAATTACCAGTTGAAATGAGCTACAACGGCGGAATTAGGAGCCGACGCTCAAGGATGATTCATTTCAGATAGGCTCCAATCATGCAAGTGGAACATTTCTGCAAATGTGCTCAACTTACTTAGTGGAACCTATGTGGGAGGAGATTAAGAGTGTACGGAAGCATTAAGGAAAAGAAAGAAAGCCGACGAGCAGCGCGACCGACTAATATAACGACAGCAACGGCAAAGCATCCGCACTGTGCACACGAAATCAGATTACTGCGCTCTGGGTCGATATGCTAAGCGCAGCATATCTAGCAGAAAGAAAAACATTCCAATTCAAAATCGTACGCTCATTCCGCGCCGGTTACGTGCGGTATCCTACATAATGTTGTGTAACCGCCGCCCATCTTTTATTTTTTGTTTTCCTCTTACACTTTCACAATGAGACCTGCCGCTGACAGCCTCCAAATTATGCGTGTCAGGGTGCGTATAATAAGCGATGGTGCAATAGCTATAAGCAAGGTTTTCATTCCCAAAAGAACGGTGCAGTAAGCTTGCAGGAATGAAAACGCGGTTAACTCGCAATTCTAGTTAACACAAACGTCAAAATTTTTTTCACCCTCTATGATCTGAACAATAACTTAATCACTTAGCAAAATAAGCGTACAAAGAGGACCAGTCAAGGAAATGTGCCAGCAAAAATAGTCGCAGCTGTATACAGCCTCACGCTTAGGCGTTTCCGTTACGTGGTCATCAGCATTTTTTTTCTTTTTTTCGAAGATTCGAATGAGGTGCATGTACGGAATTCATGGTCGTGTGCGCCGCGGGCAAAGAGAGCAACGAGGGCGCTGCTACGGTATCTCAAGTCGACTAGTCTCTGCGACCGTCTTTAGACTTTGTACGCACCGTCAAATGCGCGCGCCATTAGTGTTCTCCCTCCCCCCTCCCCCTTCCTTCTGCCTCTCATTTCTCGGCTCTACATCGCCTTCCCTCAGTGCAGGGTAGCAAACCGGACGTGCATCTGGTTAACCTCCCTGCGCTTTCTTGCTTCTATCTCTCTTGCTCTCTGGAGTTATTGACTTCGTGCAGGAAACCACCACGACAGCAACCTTGACATCTGGGCGACCGTGGTACGAATACATGATAAAGTGAAACCAAGCCAAGCAAGCATTTTTACCCGCAAGAAGTGGATGTTGTTCAGTTGCGGCGACTGCGCCACTGGATCTACTTGCTTTTAATTAGTTGATTCGTTGGATAAATAGTTAGCTGCGAGTAAGCGCTTGTGGTGTCCATTCTTTTTCTTCGTCCTAGTAGTTGTGTGTATCCTTCACTTTACCACGACAGATTTGCAGCAGTCGTTCTCTAAGCTGCACAATTCACGCGAATGGGACTTGTTGACGTATGCTTGTTTGCAATATCGCGAGCATTTCGTAAAGAACGCCTCCACTGCCACGACAAGGAAGCACGAAATTGCGACCAGAAGGGGCGCAACGACTGCGTGTTTTGTGGAGGAACAGGGGCAGCAAGAACACAGGAATATTGGAAGGAATGGGGATGCGAAATTAGTTCACTGTGTAGCATATATATATATATATATATATATATATATATATATATATATATATATATATATATATATACATCTGAGAAATTCGGCATAACAAAGCTCAATGCAAGACCTGTGGTGGTGGTGGTGGTGGTGGTGGGGAACCTCTTTTGGTTAAAGTGATTATTTCGGGTAATAAGAGGCACACACACAGCACAAGCAGAAGGCGGTCATAACTCCAATCCGCTAGAAGCTCATTTTTAGCAAAATGAACGATCGAAGCATTTATGTGGCACAAGACTCGGGTCTCGTGTGTTAAAACAAAAACCGCCTGCAGCTCACTTAAACGCACAGTGTCTCCTGCAACAATTACCAGAGGGAACAGTGGAGCTAGTAACTATGGAAAGGGAATTATGGGTAGTATACATGGACTTGACCTATAAGCTTCGACCTTCTGGCTTGGAACGACTTTGTAACTTCGAGAGTTGATAATTTTCAACAAAATATGATTATGCATGCGAGCAGAAGGCTAGAAGCTTACTACCCTGTCGTGTACAGAAAACTATGATTGCTTGGAAACATTGGAACGCAAAGCGTAAGTATAACGCTACAGAAACGTCTGAAGCCAAACGCACGAGGATTAGACAACTCCGTGTACTACGCATAATCCCCACGGAAGCTTAGCGATCGCAGCGCTATTCCTGCAGAAGTTCGCGTAGGAATATGGTTAAACCGTTAAAGGGCACTCACACTGGACTATAGGTCGTAGACGCAGTCGAGAAAAGAGCGCGCGCACCTTACGTAGGCGGTGCCTCGATGCACACCGCAGCTGAGCCCCCGGTTAGGATATCCTCCGGAGACTGCGGTCCGAATACGCTGCAGAGGCACAGCGGAGTTGCGTGTATAAATCTCCAACGCCATGTCTCGGGCTCCCGGCAGGATTATATCGTGCCGGCAGAATGCCAAGAACAGCGCGTGGGCGAAATATTAATTCCTTTACCCTTTGAAGGAAACGCAATTTTTCGGGACGCTGCACACGTCGGCTGCATGAGATGTGCACACTCGCTCTCCGCAAGATTAAGAAACGCCGTTTCGACACTGCGGGAACACGGCTCGCTATCGGTTCTCGAGAAAACGCGAATATAAATGCAAATGATCAGTTTCCGTTCGTCGCGGGCCTCTTATATTTCTCGGGCGGCGTGGGGAAATTCAGAACTATATATATACCGCCACAGGCTGTTTAACATAAATACGAAAGGAAGATATCATCCTGCACGAAAGTCCTGCGAAAATTACAAACTCATTTCGGCCACCTGGTCGTTATTGATACAGCACCGCCTGTTCGCAATAAGTACGTGGCAGCTAAGTTAACACGCTTTCACGAACATCTTCGGATGACTATATAAAGGCGCCGTAAAATGTACAGTCCGCATGACCCAATCTAATGATGAAGCTCACGGAGACAAAAGTTGCATGGGCTCTTCGACGACACAGGTTGGACGATGTATCGATGAGGGCGTCGTTGCCAACCCAGCAAAGGTTTTTGTGCGTGAAATTAAGAAGCCAGCTCGCCTTCGGGTTTATGATGAGCTTTGCTGATAACTTAACTATTTCAGCACGAGCAGAGGCTCGTTTACGCTTGTCACGTGTCATGCGCTTACTGTGAAGCGTATTACGCATCATCTCTACATTTTCAACCTTATGTCAAGTTCTCACTATGCTTGTAGTCTGTACGTAGTGCGAGACTCCTTAATTCTAAACGATTGTGAAGGCGTTTGATTATACTCATTTTCACATTTTTATATTGCCCTCTCGTTTAGTGTTTTTAGGTAAGAATTCAGGATAGCGATCTCTCTGGCAGCCAAAAGTGCCATATTGTCGCAGTTACTAGACGACAAAACTATAACTACACGAATGGGAGAAAAAAATGATTAGTTCAACGCCAATTTACGTAAAATTCGCAGGTGAAAGAGAGGCTCTACTGTTATAGCTGGATCCAATGGGTTTGCGCAATATGCCCGGCATCACTGGGCCACCGCTCTGCAGCCACCGTGCACTGTTAACCTCCAACGCATTTTCGCAGCCTTTAGAGGAGGCTGCAGGTAGTGGGAGAGAGTGGTAAGACAAAGGCTCTCGTATTCTACAGTATACCCTAGCCGAACGCGCCAACGCAGTATCTGGAATTACTTTTACCTGCGCGACCTTTCAGCGCTAAATTGAAAAGCGGCTCCTGGCCCGGGGCGGGTTCCGCTAGGCGAAAAGGTCATCCCGCGTGGAACCCTTATACGAGACCTCGCGATTGGCACTCAGCTGAATATGAGCAGTGTGGAAAAAGCACAGCACGCCGTGCGGTATTGAGCCGGCGCGGCTCACTATAGCCATCCTGCTGAATAAAACAATAAGCCACTACTCGGTTCTCAGTCTACATTCCTCATAGAGTCGGGCATACAAAAACAGCAGCAGCAAGCGCCCCAATACTTCGCCTCCGAGATGGGTTACGACCGAGCTCGGAGGAAGTGCTCGCATATAGCCTAGCGACGCCAGTGGGCAGACCAGCTTGGAAGCGTGGGCGGGGTGAAACTGCTTAACCTGCGGACCCCGAGGAACCTTTACTACCTATACTATAATACAACTATACTCCTTCGTCATGGCGGCTTTGCTCTACTGCTGTACTTCACTTATTGTCATTTTCATTTTGCCTATGCACCAGTTTGTCCCTTCGTGTGTTAGTCATATATGTGATAGGGAAGGCCATCTAACTCGCATGTATTCATTTTTAGCATATAAGTAACAGGATTTAACGAACAACATGTTTTAGCAGGCAACAACAACCTGTCGAGACGGTGCGTGTCTCTGAAGCGCGGAACGCAAGTTATTCATACACGCATGGCAGCGCATTTGCATGAGACATGGGGGCCAGAAATCACTCGGTCGACGGTGCTAAACAAGGCGCGCGCTAGACGGGCCGGAAACTCCGTGCCGTTAAAACCGCGCAACGTTGGGAAATTCAGAGAGAGAGAGAGAGAGAGAGAGAAATGATGCTTAGAAAGGCAGGGAGGTTAACCAGGTGTAGTTCCGGTTGGCTACCCTGAACGGGGGAAGGGGAATTCAGCAGCAGCGAATCATCTATAGGGGCAAATTCGGGACGCTGTGAGCAAGCAAAAGACCCGTGACTGCCTGAGCGCCCTTTGCAAATAAGTCACCAATAATACGCGATAGCAGACTTGCCAACCTTAAAAATTGGAAGTCATTACAGTCGTATCCAGAAAAATACTAAAATTTAGTAAGCAATACTGAAACGTGTTGTATTAATTATTCATGATGTTGACTGCTTATTTTAAAAAATGCTAACTATTCTGCAGGAATGTTCTGAACAGTAACACTCTTCTCTACAGTAACCACAGGTAATAATGCTTACGAAGTTTACGACATATTCACGTGATGGTTCCAGAAATTTCGCTTGCGGTTATTAATCGGGTAAAACAGAAGGGTGCCTCTGCTGCGTATATGTACATAGTAATCGAGGGAGTCCAAAAAATCAGGCTATGAAAAATCGCTCGGCAACTGTTGTATTCTTTCGAAATCAGTTTTTCCCGGCACTGGACTCAAATTAAAAATCGTATTTTCTTTTTTGTGTCAGTACGAGAATAGTAAACAAGCTCTCGAGATCCTGAACTTTACGGTAAAATGAGAAAAGTCGGTGGGTATGCTAAAGCCATAACCCTGACCATCAGCAAACAGCGTTTGCTTTCAGAGCAGCTTTTGTTAACCGGTGCCTGCTCAGGCTTTGCACGCGATGCACGCAACTACAGCGAGGTGGAGTTGGTATCGCGGGACGCAGACCCCTTATCGCATGAGCTGCAGCACGCGCTAATAGCGCTCCTTCTGCACCGCCCACACACAACTCGCGAAGGCGCCGAGCGATGCCTCTTAGCTGTCACTGCGCGCCGCCCACGTCTCGTTGTGCTGGCCCGATGCGTGTGCATAATGTCCCCTCCCTACCGTCTCGCTGAAACCACATAGTTTCATGCAATTACTGTAGAAGGAACTGTCTACGGTAGCTGCAAGCAGGGCAGTTCAGCCAGCATCGGATCGAATGATGTGGATTTGCCTAAACTTCGTCCTACTGGCTTTAAAAATGGCTTCGTGACTTTGCAAGGTTGTGACTTCTTAAGAAAGCGCCGCGTTATAAATAATTAGAGAAGCATTATTAAAATTGTCCGACGGAGGGATTCGAACACAGGACCTCTAGCACAGAAGCACGATATTGAAACAACTACGCCACGGACGCATTTCGTTAAACATGGTATTTATTACAATGAATGAAATGATGTATATGTACAGGAACTATTTACAATAATATGAGCAACAGGTGGTCATAAGCAACCACAGGTCAACGAGCAGTACATACAAATAAAAGGTTACACAAAGCAACATCTTCCATAGCAAAAAACTTGAAAAGAGAAATTAAACACCTAATCAAAGGTGGGTACCAATCCGGCTGACATTCGATCGTAAATGTCCTTTACGTGCGTAATCGTTTGAGTGAAATGCGATCTTGAGGAAATTATTATCTCTGCATTTCGGTCTCGCATACGACATAGGCTATGCAGGCTTATCCGTTAAAAAAACATGTCGAACGGACGCATGGACAAGCGGAACCACTGAAATGAGCAGCGATTACGCGTGCTTGCAGAGTCTTATTACGTTCTGCATTAAAAAAAAAGTATAAATTGCTTTGAAATTTAGGCTCAGATAGAGCGTACTAAACGAAGCCACAAGGACGTCTGAAGCCCCGAGCACGAAGATCAGACAAATCCATGTACTAATCATCATTACCATGGTAGGAAACTCTACAGTTACAACCAAGAGCGTGGATGTTCGTGCGATAGACGCTGCAGAGCTTCCACAGCGATTGGGTTCCAAAGAAACAGGTTTCGCGCACGTGGAATCGGCACGACAATTAACGAACAGGCGAGCGTGGTCGCGTGAATGAGCGAGATTATACGCTACACCCAAGGATGCAGCATCTCTACGAATGAGCGAATTAAAAAAACTGGCGCGTCATGCGAAGCAGTGAACATCTGTTTCAACTGTATACGCCTGAGACGAAGGCGAAGCAAAGATGTCGTTTGCTTCAAAAATAAAACAAAAAAAGTGAAACAAGTAGTCATCAGAACAAAGAGAGAGATGACACTGCGCTCTGTCCTATTTCTCTTTTTTAGCCCTTCTCATGTAGTACATTACCCAACTATAGCCCGCAAAGAGTACTCGACTGAAAGCATTAGCAGTAGCGTGCATGAGCTACTGCTAATATCACCGTCTCTACAGATTATCCATGTCGAAGCGGCAGTAGAGCGACGTCTCGGAATTTTCAGAAGCCACGTCCGTCCATAGCGATGATGAATGCCCAGTCGCCCAGAACTAGTCCCATCCGCTTCCTCCCTTGTTTTTCGTTGGTTTCCTGCTCATTTACAAGTTCACCCTGGTAGTCGGTCTTTCGAGTCGTGAAACGCCCGCGCCGTGTCGCTGCTAACGAAGAGAACAACTCCGCGCACGCGCTTCCGACAGTCAGCATGTTTCCGCGTCGTCCTCCGATTGCTGCCCTCGGGCTGCGTTGGGAGACCGGGGAGGGAGGATGGAGACCGGGGCGTTCGCGGCAGAGGGGGACGCAAATGTGATTGAGTGCTCTATATAGCACTTGTTCGCGCAAAGCGGGGACGAGGCTGCACAATCATTGCGGAAGCGGCACTGCGCGAAGAACGAAAGGCAGACGTGGCGTTGGAAACGAAAACGATGGTCTTGCGAGAATATTGATGACGCCGCTGTTACATACACACACTGGTACGCACGTGTTCACAGATGGCGCCTTGCGAACAGTGTATATAGGAGAGGCGGGGGCGAAGCGACGCTCGGTCAGCGATACAGAGTGCGGACGTCACACGCGGAAGACCATTACTCTGCGGTGGCTTTCGGGCGGCCCCTCCGGCAAAACACGACCGAGACCTCGTGACGCCGCCTTGCATATTGTGCATATACTGCAGGTGAAAAAAAAAAATTGGAGGACGCTTAAGCTTCGCCTTTAAGAGTGGAACGCGATAGCTTTCGAATATCCCTCCCGGACTGCTTCTCACGCTTCCCGACAACTGCAGCTTATGTATGCGTAATGTTTATCGGGAAGCGCTGGCGGCGAACGCGATGCACGAAGACGAGCTTTCTGGTAAAAACGGGGCCTCCTGCGCGGGCCGATCCCGGAGGTAGTCCACAGCCGCGCCAACAAAATTACATCGTTTTCAGGTTTCTGTTATTGTTTCGCACTTTTAATATTTCAGTCTGAGAAGATTTAACATAACAGGCATGCGATGTCGGTGTTTTGATTCGTGACATTTGTTTGTGGGCTGTCATTCTTAAAATTGCGAGGAATAGCTTCGTCAAGAGTGCAAGCCAAGGTATGAGCAACTTTAGTGATAGAATGGTGTGGCAATTAATATAACCCGCACGCCTCGCATGTCACATAGAGAGGCGTGGCATATATCTAATTATATATGGAAATTTTAGCTCACGGACAACGACGGATTTTCTGTGACACGGGGCGGTGAGAACTGTTACCCGCGGCGGTGGCTCACAGGCGATGACGTCATGCTGCTGAGAACGATGATGACCGGCCACATTTCGACGGGGGCGAATTGCGAAAGCACGCGTGCACTTAGGTGCACGTTAAAGAACTTCAGGTGCTCGAAATTAACCCGAAACCCTTCACTGTGGCTTCTTCCCTCATAACTTACTGCGCATGCAGTTTCGGGACGTTATACCTCGCCATGTAACTTGCATTCATAACTGTTGAATGTGCTCGCTACCCCATATGCAATGCCTTCCGGCACTTAAAGCGGTAATAAATTAAATGAAATAAACACTGTTATCAACATTAAACTAGTTCCTCAACAAACAATACTATCCTTTGTGCAAACGAAAATGAGGAGCGCGGACATGTCGCCCGATCTGACTCTTCCACTCGGCTAGCGCACCGTCCAACAAATACATATTAAATGGCTGAGTAAATATATTTTCTCCCGGAAATTTGCTGCGTGACAGGCGAACTGTGTGCAAATTGCCTCAGCACTGCTATATAATCGTCAGCCCGAGAGAGTTCGTGGTTCATGGACGGACGGGCCCAATACCCCGTCATGTATTGCCAATCGGTCAACGGGTCGGTCTCAGATCTCTCGACAGACCGACCTAGCGAACACCCTGGATCATATTTATTTTTCTCCTCTGTCGTGCCTTCAAAATGAGAAATTGGTTTGGGTCAGACGATGATGAATGCCCCTGTTGTGATAGAGGAAGCGTCAGGCAACAACTCCAGGTGGGAATTTCTTTAGGCGTAAGGAAATGAAGAGAATAAAAAAAAAAAACCTTATTTCGGAAGATAGCCTTAGGGCAGACAACCAACGGCTTTCCTGAAACAGGACGCAAGAAAAATCCTTCTGCTGACGGTAAGCTGCATATATACGCGCCTTAGAGCTTCTGCCGCATTCGCTGACTGCAGCTGTCCGTGCGTGTTTTTCTTTTTTTTTTTTTCGGTTTGACTGCTCTGGCGCACTGCTTGGCGAGACGTCAGGGCGCGCTCTTTTACTTGTTTTATTCGAGTAAAATTTATGTTATCACAGTATGCGAGACCCCGAGGATATATCCGCAAATCCGCCGAGTGTGGAAACGCGTGACCATCTCCACGGTGGCTTAGCGGGGGCGACCTAGCCGGAATTTAATGAAACTTCCAAAACAGGCCCGCCCGGCGGCAATTCCGACATTCATCTGTCACGCTATACTTTTATTTTTCGCCAAGCACGAAAGCAGAAGACACAGTGCAAGTGGATAAGGAAGAGCTCACTCGGGCATGAAGGTAGCAGGAAGAAAGGGAAAGGGGGAAAGGCAGTTGTGAGCGGAATATTTGCGCCTCATCTTCCTCAGCTGTGTAACAGCGATTCAGCTAGCCCTACAACCGCGGTTCGAGCTATGGCCGGGGCCTCTTACATTGCGAAACTTTGGGGATAAAAGTTCTGCCACACATACGGGTGGGAGTGATTTATTTGGATGAAATTGTAAATTCTGGCAACCATAGTAACACCGGCTTCTCCGAAGAACAATAAATTGTCAACTAATTAAAGAATGATAGCATGAGCAGGAGGACGAAGGAGGAATAGAGGGAAAGACAGAGAGGTTAGCCAGTTCTCAGACCGGCTGGCTACCCTGTACTGGGGAAAGGGGCAAGGAGAATAAGAGATAATAGAAAAGATATGTAAAAATATGTAAAGAAGAGCACAAAAAATGAAGAATACTGAACAACTTAAAGTCTGTCTCTGAGACCATGCAGATCCCTGCAAGAAGCGCAACGACGCTTTCAAAGCCTTCTGCGCTGAGGACGGTCTCGGCCAATGTCCCAGGATCCTTAACACCATCTAATACTCTTGAAAGTTCTTTCCTGGGCACACTGAAGCGGGGACACTCATAGAGATTACACAAAAAAGGTCGCAGTTTCACCCACAAGGCGAAGCATCGATGGCGATAGAAAATTAGTAGACAGCTGTACGAAGTAAGGATAGTAACTTTATTGGCCGTATAAACTTGTAAACGTTCACTTACTAACTAAATTAGCAAGCACAGTGTCACGCACGCACAAGCAAACATGAACACATCTCACTGGATGACCGCGCACATTCGCTATCAAAACGCTGGAGTGAGAAAGCGTGGCGGCCGCAGCGAGAGAATTGACCTTCATGCTGCCTCTCGCTTCAACGCGAATTAAGCGGCGAGAAAACAGCGCACACGAAGCTATCAGCACTCGGCGCACTCTGTTTCCCATCGCAGATCGCTTTCAAGATGGGGCCCGCGCGGCCGCGCCATACGCAGCCGCCGCCGGACTAGAACGCCTCCCTCCCCTCCTCCCGGTGCCCCTCCCCCAAACAGCTTTCCTCCTCTGCGCGCGCGAGATTGAGCCACCATCTTCAGCTCACCCCAACACGCTTTCACTCGCACATACAGCATACGGCGACGTTGTTATCGCCCTTGGGCTTTATACGCAACATCACGGCGACGCCGACGGCAGAAATGCGCCTGGAGTGGCCATATAATTGTTGTCACAATAAAACACGTTCCGGCAATTATGCGCATTTCGCAATGTGCTTAAACAGTCAGTATTGGAAAACAGAACAGCCACAAAGCGGCACGTTCTACAGTTGCTGCGGTTATACACCAGTCAATCAAACAAGCCAATCCAATGACAAAAATGGTGAAAGAGGAAATTAAGTAGCAGAATTTTAAGAGGATTCCGTATGACGACGCGTGAACGAGCTCTAGCAGCGCTCGAATATGGCTCCGGCATTTTAAAGATGGACATGCCAAGCCGCGCGAAACGAATATTTTCGTTTCCCAGCACTTCGGCAACAATTGAATATACTTCGGGTGGATCTAACAAGTAATCATCCGTACGGAGCTGCGTGGTCGAAATAAAACAATTCAACTCATAAAGAAGAAATAGACGTACGATTGAGCTGATTCGAGCCCGATAAACAAAAGCATCAACAAAAATCGGTGGACGATATGGAAACAAGTACTCAAAGAACAAAAAGAAGTAAAATGGACGAATAAAGAGTGCAATTCGCGAACAACGCTCCTCCACACCGAGTTTGCAACAGCGAGACGTGCGGCCGAGCAGATTCTGGCCTCGGATGCCGGTCTCCGACAAAGCACGTCCAATCCCGGAAACAAGCCGTTTCCCTGCCTGACTTTTCTTTCTTTCTTTCTTTCTTTCTTTCTTTCTTTCTTTCTTTCTTTCTTTCTTTCTTTCTTTCTTTCTTTCTTTCTTTCTTTCTTTCTTTCTTTCTTTCTTCTCTTTGTCCTTTCCCTTCGCGTCGGCTTTCTCGTTAGCTGTGACAGAAAAGGAAGAGAAGCAACAAGGGTACGCACTAAGAAGAACAGAAAGAGCCGCAACTCAGTCCACTTAAAGGAAGTGCGCTGGCTGCGTCTTTATATAAGGAAGACTTGTTGCCGCCCGCCACAGACAGAGCGCGCAGATTCAGCCGCACGCGACGAGAGGACGGGAGCAATCGCGCTCGCTGCGCAATCTCTCGTCGCCGAGCTCACTCCTATTCAAATCCCACGAGTACGCGTCGCCGAGAAGCACTGCGCCGTCTTATTCGCGGCTCATTTACTATATGTAGCGTTTTTTTTTCTATTTTTCTCTCTCTCCCCCCCCGCGAGAACGTGACACTGATATCTCGTCCTTCTCGACCACGGAACACGAAAAACAAGCAGAAAGAGAAGTTCGACGTCGAGATTGGACGTCTTTGTCCACCTCGTCAGCCGAGCTAACCATACCCCGTGCTGCGAAGGCCTATGGCGAGAGACTGCATAATTATTCACCGCGCCCGAGGAGAGCCCACTCGCGCCGTCCGAACTCTTTCCCGTATCGCGCGGTGACACCGAGCCGATGAGGGAGGGGGGGGGGGGGGGGGGGGGGGGCTTTTCGTACTCACAAACCCTGGGCCCTGCAGCCTGCAGGGCTCCGGGACACGGAAAAGGGTGCCGCAGTGGAAGACGAGGCGGAAAGAACCCGTTATTTGCTCTACAGAAAATGGAGGAAGCGTGTAAAAGCAAACGTGCGGCGAGCTAAGCACACACTGTCCCGATAGAAAGAGAGAGAGAGAGCGTGCGCCATCCAACGCAGAATCGCCGAGTACCGCAAGTAGGTCGGGGACGCGGGGATGCCCGAATTTTCTTCGGTAAAGTATAAGAACGTGTCGCCGTGCGGAAGTTCCTCATTAAACGCATTCGATCGAGGGAACGCAGCTCCAACCGAAACTCGCAGGAACCTGCACCATGGCCATTATAAATTTACGTGTGACAATCTGTAATCAGACACACCTGCGCGCATCATCCCGCGACCCCACCTCTTCGAACACAGAACCACAACTCGAAACGTCGGTGACCCTGTCTGATACACTTTAAACTTAGTTCGGTGGTTTCTCCACAAGCTCTCTCTTCAGATGCGGAGCCACTCGGCGCTATAGTTCCGTTTGTCGTGCACGCCCATTGCCGGTACTCGGACAAATGTCGCAGTCCTCGCAATTTCTCGGCGCTGACGACTTTCGAACGACGACGCGAGTAACACTCGCCACAACTCGCGTGTGCAAAAGCGCCAGCGACAACGGATTGGCAGACTGTGCCCTTCCATTGCCAACGAACAGGCTGTGGCTCCGGCGAGTGCCACGGGTGCCCTGTTTACAGACGCACAGAACAAACCGCCAGACCAAAGAAGCGCGATTACAAGAACCGCTGGAGCGCAATGTCACGAGAAGGCGGCCGGAAGCAGTATTCTACGAGCGGGCGATCGCGCATGGGACAGCATCAGCCTACAGCGGCAGAGTCTAAACTTAGTCCAGCCCCATCGATTTGCAACCGGAGAGGGCCAAGCCTCGCACCTCTCATTCTAGTCGGCAGCGCTACGTGCAACAGCACACGCGAAGAAGCCAGAGAAGAGGCCCACACGACTGGGCCCCCGAAGGCCGTTTCTCTGCACTACAGGGAAGCACGCGGAGAAGAGCCAAGAGTGCAAATCCGTTCTCGGTGCGGGCTTTCGAGCGGAAGAAAGTCGGCCCTGGAGCTGATTCCAAGACTGATTGAAACAAATATTTCCTTCTCTTTTATCTCTAGTTGGCTAATCCTCGTGATAACGTGCTTCCGCTTATATATATATATATATATATATATATATATATATATATATATATATATATATATATATATATATATATATATAAAGAACGAGAAGAAAGGGAACTGAGGGGCCCGATTATTATTAATCATATCATATAGCTTCTACTTCGTTTGATTCACCTGTTAACGTGCCTCTCCATTCCTGTCTTTGTATTTTAAATGATGTAACATATTACAGGGACTTCAGGAAAAGCGCAAAACTCGCCTAACAGCTTCGTGTGTGGCGGAATGTTACCACGGCAAGGTGCTGTAAATTGCCACACTAATGAAAGAATCCACCTCAGCCAATGTTTGAACATGGGACCTCTCTGTTCTGATGTTATAGCGCTTCTATAGTGATTGTACCATCAGGATTATTCTGATCCCTTTGTATACGTTAGTTTACTAAAAGAATGTCGCAGTTTCACCCCAAAGGCGAAGCATCAATTGCGATAGCAAATTAGTAGAGCTATACGGAGTAAGGATAGTAGTTTTATCAGCTGTATAAACTTGGACATGTAGCAGCACCAGCAACGCGCAGAACTGTTGTCGACGCCGTCGACGTTTTGCCCATATTCGCACCGAACGCGCGCGGCGTTGGTGACTGTTGCCGGTGCCTCTGGCGGTGGCTCGGAGGTTTGTCGACGAGATCAGCCGCCGCCAGAGACGCCTGCTGCAGTAACGGACACCGCGAGCGTTCGGCGCTAATGCATTCTCATTTTCTCTTTCTTTCCCCCCCTCTCTCGTGGTTTTTCGCGCGACGGAAGACGCGCCGTGCGTTCGCTCCCCGTGAAAGCGCACGTCCCTCGCGTGCTTTCAAGCGCACATACAGCAGACAGCACGCGGCGACGATTTTATCGCCCTTGGACTCTATACGAAACCTCACGGCGGCGACGGCGACGGCAGAAATCCGCTTGGAGTGTCCATATAATTGCTATCGCAATAATATGTGTCCCATTGCAGGCAAGAACTTGATATGCCACAAAAGTCCACCAAGCAAGAGTGTCCTGGTGTTGAATGGTTGAAAGAACAAGCGCATACAGTGTAAAGCTCTGCGGAGGCATCGACGAAGAGCTAGTTCGGAAGGAGTATCCAACCAGTTGCAAGTGTGTTTGCTCATATTCGCTGATATCGACTAACCCTTCGCAAGAGAGTCGCGTGGTGCGGTGCACGATGAAAAGATAAACAGGCTGGCGCTAGACGTGAAGTTCAAATCCGCCATCCCAACTTCTGAGTTTAATCTGGACACCTGCTCACGCAGGCCTAATCGGCAATGAAACGGCCCACGCAAGTGCTCGAGCTTTCACGAACCGAGCGCAGGCTAGGCTAGGGGACGGTTCAGCCGCCAATAATCTACCTCCAGCATTCACCTCCAAAGACAAGTTACTTTCATACCACGACATTTGCGGGCATTACCGCCTAGGTCGCCGAACCCTCCCACCTTTAATGTGTCGGTCGTCACGCATACACGAGGTGCTATGGCGTAGACTGCAGACTCGCACTTTTCTATCCCCTGCCTTACGTCACAAAATTCACCCTGGAATATACCCTACCTCAGCCTGCAAGTTTTGTCCCGCTAGCAGAGCGGACCTAAACCACATTATGTGGCCACGCAAGAACCACTCCCCACCCCCTCACCTTTGTAGAGTTTTAAGTAGTCGGGAGCTGTGGGAGGCTGCCATGCGCAGCCATAACCCCGAACTTCAGGAAGCTATCCTGAGGTGGGCTGAGGTGGTAGAGGCGGCCTACCGCGAGTAGGACAACCTCTCTCGCCTTCTTCTCGCAGCCCATTTCCCTTTAAGATGGGATAAATAAAGTTGTTTCTCTCTCTCTCTCTCTCTCAAAGATAACGGAAAACAACACGAGAGGCTTGTGCTCCGGAGCGGGAGTAAGCAGAGCCCTTCCCAGGAAAGCCTGCCTGCCTGCACGGAAAGCCTGCATTCAGAAGATCTAACTGAAGTCGAAAAAATCGAATGTTCCGAATAGGCTGAGCGTAGCGACGCGCGAAGCAGGCCAACAAACAGCAAGCTGTTCTACAAGAGCGAAAAGTGCGCATGCCACAGTCAAACTGCTAAAAAAAAAGTTTTGTAAGAGTTTTGTAAGTTTTGTAAGTTTCGCGAGCAACATAGTCCTGCCATGAAGAAGTGAAAATGAGTTTAATAAATAGTAGCTGTGTCAGCGGAGTGCAGTGTGGTGCGATGACAATGCGAACGTGGTTCTCGTTTAACGAAAACCCATCAGGCTACGGGTTCATTCGCAAGGCATGGCGAGGGACAGCTTGTAGTGTTCTTGCTACTCATGTTTTATGTCATATTTCATACGTTGCCTATTAATGAAATTTGTAGTTAACGCTTACGTTGTGACAACAGCAGTAATGAAAACGAAGCAACCGCAGAGAGGCTTCTAGCTTCCAACCTCTTGACCTGACCTTTCCGTCAATTCTCCTCTATAGACGAAGCTCAACATTTTATTTTTAACTAGGAGACAATCCACTCCTAAACTGTCACAAATCTCCGTAGCATGCATCGCGAGGTAAGGTGGCACGTCCGACTGATGGGGCCACATTTTGCGGGTTGCGTGAAGAGCACACGGACAAGAAGGGCGGCTCGGATGACACTACACTGTAAAATAATTTACGCCGTTAGGAGTGAATAACGGTGCACATGTGTCTATAACTATCACCCTTACAAGGATGTAATGTTATAAGGTCCTTATAAGGTTATAAGGATGTAAATTATTTAAAGTGTAGTGCTACACATACACGGGCCTGCAGTGACTCGGGGTTAAATTATGCAAGTTTGACACGCTTATCGTTAGTCCATCCTAATTCATGACTGAAGGCCTGCAGTGACTCGGGATTAAATTATGCAACTTTGACACACTTATCGGTAGTCCATCCTAATTCATGACTGAAGGGAATAATACAGATGACGGAATCGGTGAACAGAAAATGAAATAATCGCGAGCCGATTTCTCTGCTGTTAGAGGCTTCGGGTGCTAGGCAGGTAAAAATGATGCTTTCGCTGAATTCGTCGAAACCCATTTTTCCTTCCCGGTCTTTAGTGCTGCCATTCCCGAGACAGTTAAGGGCACACAAAGAGTCTGTTGATCGCACATTTCACCCTTTAATGCCAGCTTCAAACAGTCACTGTAGGTCAGTGGCTATGACGCCGTGCGCCGCTGAGCGCGAGATCGTGGGTTCGAATCCCAGCCGCATTCATATGAAGGCAGAATACAAACACGCTCGTGTATATACCGTGAATTGTAAAAAAAAAAAGGCGAAGCATCGACTGCGATAGCAAATTAGTAGACAGCTATACGTAGTAAAGATAGTAGTTTTATCGGCCGTATAAAGTTGTAAACACTCGCTTACTAACTAAATTAACAGGCACCGTGTCACGCGCGCTCAGGTAAACATGAACCCACCTCGTTCGATGACCGCGGAAACTCGCTGTCAAAACGCTGGAGTGAGGAAGCGCGGCCGCAACAGCGAGCTATAGACTAGACCTTCGCGCTGTTTCTCGCTTCAGCGCGAACTAAACGTCGAAAGCACAGCGCATACGAAGCTACCGGCATTCGACGCACTTTGTCCACATGCAGGTCGCTGCCAAGATACGCACGGCCGCACCGTAAGCAGCAGCCACCGGAGCAGAACCCCCACCACCACCCACCCCCAATGCCTCGCGCGCGAAAGAAGACGGCGCGCTTCCACCTCGAACTTCCTCCCTCGCGCGCGCGAGATTGTGCCGCGATCGTCGGTTCACACTCGCTAGCTTTCACTCACACATACAGCGTACGGCGCGCGGGGCCGATGTTATCGTGCTTGGACTTTATAGGGAACATCACGGCGACGGCATAAATGCGCTTGGAGTGTCTATATAATTGCTATTGCAATGACAAACCGGTCAAATTTAATCCGGAGCCCTCCACTGCGACTTTAGCCCACTGCGCAGTTTTTGACCGTTGTTAAACACCACAATTAGATCTTTTTCCAGAGGATCAAATACGTACGCGTAATATGCACTCAAAAAAAGGGAAAAAAGAAGAAAAAAAGCGGAATGCCGAAGCACTTCGTCCTGCGCACCTGAGCAGACACCTCCGCGCAGCGTCCCGAGCAGTGCACGGAACTGTATAGGGAGACAGACGTCACACGGAACAGAACGTGTGCGGTTAAATGAAATTCTTTTCGATAGCACGGCGGAACTCGCGATTCTTCTGCAGAAGCGATTAAACCTCGCTCGCAAACGACGTTTCACGGTCTGTTCCTTTGCACGACCATGTTTGACGACGACGACACTTATCTGGCTCCTCCTCGGTTGTGGCAGATAATTTAATATGGCGGCGTGTCTGCACGGATCGCTGGGTGGGCGCCGTTCAGCCTCCGAGACCAGCCGTATCGAATTACAGCTTCGTCGCGGGAAACCGAGCGTAAAACCGGGCTTATTTGAAAAATGCAGATTGTGAAACGTCTCCCCTTCCCGCTTCCAAACGTCTCCTCCGCTTCCGTGCAGTCGAACGCAAACGACTACCGGCGACTTTTCGTTCTTAAAAAGAAAAACAAAAAAATGAATGAAACCACTTTAATTTTACGAGCCGCGCATGAACATCGGCACCACCCTGAAGGTATGAACAAACCGTAGCGAACAGTGTTTCGCGCGAGGGCTATGCAACGTTCTGCCTACAATATTAAGGCATGCGGAGCAGAGTGGGTAACTTTCTTTCTTTTTTGAAGAAGTCGCCACATCGCGCGGTCGGAAACAGTCCACGTTTAGGGAAAGGCCGCTAAGTGATGGTGATGATGGCTCGGATTTTCGTCTTTTTTATGCTTCAACTGTTCCCTCCTAGACGTCTATTTGCTTTTTTTTTAACTACATGTATTTGAATTACCTCCAGTGGCGAACATTCAACCGTCAAAACGTGAAAAAGGAAAGGATCTCTAGCCTAGATTTTCTAAAAAAAATTTCAGGTCTAAAGTTTGTGCTTCACCCAGAAAGGCAGCTTTGATGCTTCCAGATGGCTTACTAATAAGCTCTTTGGTGTGTCTTAGAAGTATATACGTTGCTAAAAATATATAGGCTATATACGTTGCTAAAATGTCACCAGAAAGTCGCTAAGACTCCGAAAAAGAAAAAGTCGCCGTTAAGGTTAACTAAAAACTCTGTAAATTTAGCGACTTTCTCACTGCTCTCTATAGCCACTGCTTTGCTGCATGCTAGCTTTGCTTTGTGCGGTGACCGTGAGCGGCTATGCTCTCGTCTTTCTCTCTCTTTCTCAACTTTCTTCTTATCTTTCTACCTCCAGTGTAGGATAGCAAACCGGGTAATTTGCGTTTCTCTTTTCTTTCGTCTCTTTTGATGATTCGTTCGAGTTCGCTCTCCCTACGTTTCAGTTCCACTCGTTGGCTTCGGGCGCCCTCTTCAAATCGCCCTCGTAAGCCGGCTCCTTTTTTGCGCACACGAATTAAAGGGTAGAATAAGAAGCAACGTCAATTTAATCATTGAATTCACTCACCAAAGATAGGTGGATAGTGAGCTGGCCACAGTGGCTGTTTCTTTCTTTCCGTCTTTCTTTCTGTTTTCATTTTCCTTTACCTTATCATTTCTACATTTCAACTAAAAGAACACATAGTTTTACTTTTGCTTTCCACGGCTTCTGTCTTCATTTTCTGTCGTCTGCGGATTAGGACACAGCCAAAAAGGAAGAAACAGATAGTGGCCCGTGCCGTCGTCAAGGTGCCTTCTATTTACTTTTTATGTGTGTCATTATAGTGGCAAACATGTCCTTCAATAAATGTGGACGCCTCGCGTCGACACTCAGCTCCAGACGCCGTCTTCGCACACTCTGTTTCCTTGCCTCGAAGCAGGCTTCGGCTGAAACCTCGGCCCGTCTATAGAGTACGCGAACGCACGCCCATCAAAGCACCAATTATAGGCTCGCCAAAAAAAAACGGTGTAAACGATGTCAAATCGAACTGCCCCACTCAATCAATTAGTGTCGCTTTCGTAGGAGCGGATGTACCGATAGAATGCGTCACGTGGAAACTTGCAGAACGAGGCTAGCTATGTGCAAGTGCCAACGCAAGAAACGATGTGTCCCAGTGGCGCAGCCGCCGATTCCTCGCTCGCGCGTGTCTTCTTCGACGTGACGCGAGCGCGCTCAGTTAATCTCGGGCCTTTAAACTACGCGCAATCGCTCAGCGTTGACGCGCTCGCTCTACGTTGACCGACCACGTTCCTCAAGCTGCCCTTCCCACTTCGCATCACTTACGGAGCAGTCGTCTTCGCTCTCTGAAATCGTCAAATGCGTCAAACTCGCGCGGTGGTTCCACACCCCGAGCGCGAAGCGAGCAGAAAAAAAAAAAAAAAAGAACGGTGAAAAGCACGCCTAAGGCATATCGATGCACACACACACACACCCAAGAGAGAAAACTTGGAGGCAATGGAAACAACGCCCCCTCACAGTGCACCTCGCACATACGCAGTCCACACGCAACTGTGTCCACTGTGCGCCACCATCGGACACTGCTATATCGATTATCGAGGTTCGACCGAGCTGCTACTGCAAGCGCAGCAGCGAGGTAATCGGCTCGCCGCAAACTTCGCACCGTGGTGCTCCACCCCGGGTCCGAAGACCATTCGTCACGGACACAAACGCAGTGGACACTAAAGAAAAGAAGGCCAGAAATAAACTGGAACGCAATAAAACGTATAGCTGCTCCAAGGCGGCACATTCGGAAAGAAGGCCAGAAGAAGCTCGGTGCACGACTCAAGGCCAGCTCCGCCAGGCACGACTTTGCACGGCTGCTGGCGCAAAAGGATACAGAGTCGATACTTGGCCAGTCCATTGGCGGTCTGCGGTCGGGCGATGGATATACAGTGCGCATCATTCACGTCGGCTTTGGCGTCCCCCCTGAAACGGGCTCGAATCTATTGGCCCTCCGCGGATTGGCCGGACCTGCTCCTTCCCTCATCGCAGATGCCCGGCGAAGCCCTTGTTTGCTTTGGTCTCGTTTCCGAGCTCGGAGATAGCGTTGCGTCCGTCTCCCCTGCCTTCGTATTAAAGTCTTTTTTCACTCTGCTCGCCTCAAGAATGGAATACCAACTCTTCCAGCAAACCATCCTTCAGAGATGAAGCACGTAAAATATATGAATTCTTCCGGGCGAATATTATATACCGCTGGCTTTGCGATAAGTTATAAACGGCAACTCTTATTCGCCAAGTACCCCGGGGATTGGATATGACGAGTGGTCGATAATCCGCCGAATAAAAGACGCACCAGAACCATCGTTGAAAGTGTGGCGATTCCGAGATGTGTACGAGTGTCGCAGTGTGGTATTCCATAACGTGAAATCTACGTAAATGGTGTCGTTTCGAGCGCTTCAGTGATGCGCCAAATATCGAAAGCATCGAACACGCAGTTTGCTGTTTAAAGGCACATTCGTATTACTCATATCCTGCATATTTTTCGACGACTTATTATTTTGGTAAACTTATTCGCACGGTAACAGGTCTCGTCTCAAATACAAAAGCGAGAACATACCGGCGTACGCCAGACGGCAAACGGGCACATTAACTAACCGCGTTAAATAAGTATATGCTGTAATTCACTGCTGCTGATATAATAATACTCTGTGAGTCATCGTAAAGTACTCGCCTATACGAGTTCTACAACTAAACAAACCAAATCTCCAATGTTAGCGCGGTGGTCTCGACAGCGCGCGAGATATGTCGGCTCAGCGAAACCGGGGTGTTTCGATTTCTTCGCCGCAATGCTCGGCTAATATGCGGCGAAGCAAACGCAAAAGGGCAAATGAGGAGGACCTAAAGCTTCGTTAAACCTGCCGGATATTGCTCCGCCAGAGCGCTTCTCTTTTAGTACTTCGCCGCAATGTTCGGCTAATAAGCGGCGAAGCAAAACACAACACTGACACAACCGGATGGTTAAGTTCTTTTCGGTGTACCGGTCTGATGAGAGGCAAACCGAAGCTTTTCTCCGGAGAACACAATAAAAATAAGCCACTGACGGCAGCGAACAAGCCCGCTGGGTAGACGCCTCCAGCTCAGCGTAGCTCCAGCTAGGCCCTTTCTCTCGCCTTCGCCTAGACGCGTGCACTCCAGGCAGAACTCGCTGCCTTTTCTGGCTCCTCTTGCTGACTGACTAACCAGTGAGGAGTTGAACCCGCCATAAACTCTACACACAACCTAAAGTTTTTTTTTCACATTAAGTCACCCAAGTTGAATTTAAGGTTGACTACTGATTGATTGATTGATTGATTGATTGATTGCCTGGTTGGTTGACAATGATCAATCGATCGATCGCTTGATTCAATTATTGAATAATTGTATTTCTGTCACCGAGCAACACTTGAATGTACGCCACAGTGTAACGCTGCGAACTGTAGCTTACGAGTTGAGCAATGCAATGTTCGCTCAGTCACGGCGGCGGATGATTAGGGACTGCGAATAAGGTGCTTGCTTAACAGCCAATAACGAACAAGGTTTGAAGAGCCGCTCATGCAGTGAAAACACTAAGGCGAGGGACGCAAAGAAAGCGGGTCCTGTCCATGCTGACCCTGAAGTCCATGCCGACGGTGGAGATGTAGGCTCCGCTGAGGAACGAGCCGTCCTTGTAGCGGATCAGCAGGCACGTCTTGCCCACACCAGAGTCGCCCACCAGCATCACCTGCGAGCAGAGCAGGAGATCAGTGCAATATTCGCATTGTGCGTGTATTATATATCGAGGTTGAACAGCTGCCTCGCAATATATATATATATATATATTATATATATATATACGAACACTTGCGCGGAAAGCGGTACGACCACTTAATAACAGAGCGTATACGACACCTGGACACTGCGACGGAACGCAGGCACGCAAGCAATAGAGACACGTGCAGTGGCAACGTAAGCGCGTAACGAGTTCGTACCCACACCGTCGACGATCGCGTATGCACAACGTGAATGACCGCATTAAAGGTAACATCTTTGGTCAAGTGAGCGGAAATATGAGCCACAGGGCGGGGCTTTGCAATAGTGACACGGTCAGAGACACGTACATACCAAGTATATATAATTCTTCCTTTTTATTTCATTTCCCTCTTTTCTTTACGCCCTATACGCGCAAAAATAGACACTAAGATTTACATATACAGACTAATGTGCATCAAAAAACACGGGTGCTACGAATGTATATTAATTATGATAACGCGCTGAATTGAAAGCGCTTAAAGTTTAACCACATTAATTGCTTTGCTAGCTGACAAGAATTCGTATTCGGCAACGTCTACCAGTATAGTGTCGGCTCACTAATGCAACAGTCTCCGAATTCTCTTTGATAAAATAGGGTTTCAACACATGCAGCTAGACAGTATAGCGCTTGTGTTGTCGCGGGATGATAATGATAATTAACGTCGCTTCTCAGGCCGGTTAATTTCCTCTATCCGAATCGCCTATAAGCGCCATCTTACAAATACCTCTGGGCGCCGTCATCTAATGCAGCGCAGTCGCCTATGGGTGTGCCGCCAGGTTCTTCGTTATTATATGGTGCCACCTCGTTCAGTATAGTATATCGCGGAGACAACCAACCAGCACAAGCGCTGCGCCGTCTGGCGGTGCACAAGAGCGTTAAGATGGCGCCCAAGATTTCGAGTGCTGGCTTCCTCCATTGTAAACCGAAGCTACACTGTAGAACAAAACTACATTTAAAGGGGCAAAAAGACGACAGGCACAAGCTGCTCGAGCTGATTATGCCCGTCATCCTTCCGACAGAACTATAACAGTTAAACAGCGCAGTGCTAAGCTTTAAGCCAAAGCAGTCCCCGCACGAGCTTTGCCGCATTCACGCCGCGCTCTCTCTCTCTCCCTCTCTCGCGTCAAAGCCAAGTCGAGCGTGCCACACGACGTCAGAGCCACACGCTCCCTCATCTATGCACGCGTGAATGCCAGATACTGCAGCCCAAACACGCGAGTTGCAGCAGCGCGGCGGCGATAGCCGGGTCTCAGTGAGACGGGATGTATACTGTATACAGTGTGCTATACAGAACGGGGGCGCGGCGCCGCATTCCTCGTGCAGACGCGCCATCTGGCGCCTAATTATCCCACCCGCCACCAGAGTCGCGAATTGACAAAGCCGGCGTCGCATGCCTGCCACGACCTCCCCCTTTCCGCGCACAGACGCACTCGAACTAGCGGCATGTGTGTGTGAGCAGGCACGTGCATGGTATTTTGCCTGCGCTATACGCACGGACACGCTCAATGCTTTCCTGCGGCTGGAAAATGATGCTATACATCTGCATTGCCGCCGCCAGAGCTGGCCCTCAGCCCTATAGCTGCACCCTTTCTCAACATTGTTACGAGGAGGCGAAGAAGTTTTATACGGTAACGGAGGAGCTGGTATACGGAGGAGGCGAAGTTTTATAGCCGTAACACTATGTTCGTTGGCTTCGTGCGTCTAGCGTTTTCTTCGCCGTTAGCGAACCTGAACCGCACGGCGCGCCAACCTGCGCTCTGTGCTCTCAGCAATAAGCCAATGAGTGCATCTTCAGCCACGTATGCGACGAAAATAACGCAGGCACGAAGCAGATGCAAAGGACAACGGTGGGACTTCTAATACAGCAATTAGTATACACATGTTGACGACTTCAGCTAAGGTTCGTGGTATAGTTTACTGAACACAGAGGTCATATAGGCTCCGATGTACAGGAGGAAACTGGCCTTGTAGCCGCATTGTACTCAACATCGCACTTCCATATTAAAAGATTATTCTAGGCAGGACAGCCTCAGCGCGAAAATGGCAGGCGCTCTCATAAGATAGTAAGAGGTAAGAAAAAAGTTCTAGCGCGTCTTTTTCTCTCTCTTTCTCTCTTTCTTTTATTGAATAATTCTAACAGCTCATAGTGTCCTAGATCATTTAGAAGTGAAGTAATGCAGGAAGCAAGCGCTTCCAACTTTACCATTCTCCCAGTTAACGTTTCAACATTGTTAACCAATTGAGGGCTCGCTATATTACCAGACAGTCGTTAAGGGTCCCGCTGTAACCACTACTGCGTCCACGCAATAGCTGCCATGTTCAGCTCGACACCTCTACTGTAGCTTTGAGAATTCACTGCAAATATACATTTACGAAAATAACCTTCGATGACACGCGGACAGAACAACACCGAAGGTCACGTTCACATAAGTGCCGCCCACCAGCATTTACAAATTTCCTGGAAGCATTGTTGATTGATGCTAGAGAGCCCAAACACCAATCCGCATTTTAAAAAAAATCTGCTCGCTTTTATTTCTGCATGCCCACGGAAAGTACATTTGTATAACAAACAATAAAATACCTATTCGAGTTATAATTAATAAATGTAGTAATTACCTGCTACTTCGTTTTCCGAACTCACGAGAAGTGAAAATTCACTCCAGCAGATCAACGACGCTATACTATGGGCTTTCCGTTAAATTTGCCACCGCGGTTAAATCAGCATGTTGATATCGCGCTCAGTGTATCAAAAATGATACGTTGGGGATTTAATGTTACGGACCTTAGTACTTTTAGTTGATGTCGATCAAACGTTGTCGCTTCAGCGCGGCTCGCACAATAAATTATATGGTTCATACACCCAGTTCTCACCCCGCCAATTCCCTCAGCAAGGCTTTGTCTTTCATCGACATCAATTAGAGGCTGAACAGCCATCCGAATTTTTCTTTTTAATGCGATAGCATCCTAGGCGCGGACTTCTCCCACTTTGGAGGTATCTAACTGAACTGGAGATGCGTCGAGCGTACACGTGATCGCGCCACTGTGTGCACGGAATGGCAAAAGACAGGCGAGGCATAGAAACGTCACTTTGATAAACTTCTGCAAGGTCGCTCGTGACGCTACAGTCGGAGTATGCTATCGCATGAGATTTAGCCGTGCTACGTCCTGGCCTAGATTCCTGCTTAAGCTGCGGCGCGCACGAAAGACGCAGTCACACAGGAAGTTCACAAACAAGCACCGTTTTCACGAAAGCTTCCCGTGTCCTTCGTGTTTATGCCGCGCTGCAGTTTAACCAATGAATAATAGCCGACCCGCCTAAATTTAAATTCTGGCCCTAGGTTTCTTTTTTATGAAAATTTAAACTATCCCTTCGAAACAAATGTGGGCAGCTTACACTAGCGGTGCAAGGCTGGAGTAAACAGCGGAGCAGGTGATAGACCAAGCTTCTTCCAGGTTTTGCTAGGCTTGGCTAAGTTTTGCTCGTAAATGCTAAGTGCTGCTATAGGCACGACACCATACATGTAGCTACACGACGTGATCGAATGCTGTTCTTTGTCGTGACGTCACGGTAACGTCAATGACCCCAGGTCCTGTATTGCGAGATGACTTTAGTATCAAATTAAAATATCTTATGTTTTGCAACCTTCATTCTTACTAATTGTCATCCTCTTATAGGTGCGAGAAGCGGGCGGTATAAGGTTTCTGCGTGTTCTAAATCATGTGACTCGGTGCTCCTTTAAACCCTTCAGTCGCGGTGTAGACATTTGTGGACGCGATTTATTTTTGCCATTTTTGTGCAGTCGTGCCAAGAAATAGACCACAAATACTAATCTTGGGGTAAATTAAACGTTCTGCTTAACTCAAGTATACCTTCAGTTTAGTTCTGAGGTAAACATATCGCTACCGAAGCTCGCTTTGGAGAAGGCACTATACGATGTTTGACGAGAAGTGTGACGTGGGACGTTTCTGTAGCAATTGCGAAATATATCTTTTTTTTTCTAGTAATGCTTGCAACCAATAATTATCTTGTGCAAGTAATTCGCGCTAGTGATTCAATTCTTTTTTATGAAGAAAAGTATCATTACTGAGCACAGAATAATTACACACCTAATCACTCTGTAATTATGGTGACTCGTCATAAAATGCAGAAAGAGTCATTCTACCCCATTGACTTGCTCTTAATGGAGTCTGCAGCACCTTGACATAAAATCATGTAAATTTAACGCATTTATCGACAGTCGATCATAATTCGTGACCGAAGGGGTTCATGCCGCGAAAGGAAATACACGTGAAATTGCATTTAACTCGCGTCGCACGGGAGGTCACAGCAAAGTGGCAGCCTAGCGACACCGGCACGCGCCGAATGATTGACAGCGCGCAGCAGTGGTGTCACCGCACGACGTGTAAGTTGCCAGCGCCACGCCCACCGTCCTTCCGACGGAAGTGGCAACGTGTCGGCCACCGCGAAAGACCTCTCACCGCGAAGCCTATGACACCCCTCCTCCAAAGCAGCGACGCCCCCTCGTAATCAATCAACGAACCAATAAACCCGTCAGTCCACTGTAGTACATCACGCGCCATTGCTCGGCTGAACTGCGGCAGACGGCGCGACATATGAGGGCGACGCATTTGACTAATGTGACGCGCCGATATAAACACCCACCGACCTCCTATCCTCCCCTTAATTATAGCCTCGTAGCTTCATTGTCTGCAGCGCGAGCGATGCGATGGTGGGCATCATATTCCTCTTCCTAAGCCGACGCTGAAGCTGGGAACGACGGGGTGGCCGAACGACGACGCGACAAACGACTGCGTGATGACAACCTTCGGCCGCTGTCGTCGTCACAGAACAGGAAAATCGACAGCCACTTTAGCATACGCCAAAGAGGGTGAAGTCGAAAGCCTGCGCGCTCAGGAGACATTCATTAAATTACTTGACATTCTCATTCGAATGCGTTGTTACTTATTACTTGTTTTCTCCCACCAAAGGTCGTGGGTTCGAGTGCCTTAATTGACGCTACCTTAATTAACTATGCCTCAATTAACTTCGCGCCTTAACACTGCGGGTTCGACTCCCATCAAAGGTCGAGGGTGCGACTCCCACCGAAGGTCGTGAGTTCGAGTGCCTGAATTAACTCTATCTTAATTAACTTTGCCTCTTCTTTCGCATGATGAGCGGCATCGGAGCCAGCTGTGGACGACGACGAACGCGAGAACAGTGTCAGGCGAGCTCCCGTGACTTTCTGTACCGCAGGCCGTGTTTGCAAGATCCCCTGATGAGGCATTTAAGGCGTTGAAAAACTCGCTAAGCCCGAGGTTGCGGGATCAAATCCCCCCGGTTGATGCTATATACCCTGAATCCGCCCCTGCCTGCAGGACGCGTCGGGGTGGCGCGTCTTCTTCCTTCTGGGGTTTTACTTGCCAAAACTAGTTCTGTTTATGAGGCACGTCGTAGTGAAGGGCTCCGGATTGATTCTGGGGTTCCTTAGCGTGCACTACAACGCAAGCACGCGGGCGTTTTTTGCATTTCGCCTCCATCGAAATACGGCCGCCGCGGCCGGGATTCGATCCCGCGACCTCGTGCTCAGCAGCGCAAATTAATGCCTCAGCCAACGCCTGCTCAAAGATTTTAAGCCGACCCGCGACAGCTCTCGTTGATGATCTCATTTCTTTCTGCCCTTTCCGGCCCGTCTGATTGATTTACGGGTTTTAATGTCCGTAAGCCACACACGGGCCACGAGAAACATTCAACATAATCTCGGCCTGTGGGGTTTCTTCCAAGTGCGTCATTCCACGCATTTCCTTTCGTCGTCTCAAACGCATTCGACCGGGCATTGTGCTTGCGACATCCGCAATGCTCGGCCAGTCATTGGTAGTCGTGATGCGTTGCTCTTTCTTTCTGGTCCATACGGCTGCGAATTTGACCACTACACTCTCCCGCACACAGACAAACTTAGCTTTCGCATTCAAATACGCCTTTGTGCACATCCTGATGCAAGTGAGAAGGTGACTTAGGCCGATTGCAGGGCTCCTGGAACGGCAAATGCGGTTGCGTCGTATGGGTTCTCAGAACGTGGGCAGGATGGCAAAAATTTTTACTGCCCTATGAGCAGCAGTCATGGGCAGTACGACAGTATATACGCGAGCAGTATCAGTATTCGCACAGATTTAGAGCCGGGACCGCAAAATGATTTGCGTACGTCGGTTTTGAGGGCCGCCGGAAGCAGTACAAGTTTTGAATTTTTAATAAGGTATTGCGACGGTTTTGTCACTGGCGGTTTACCTTTCCTTTGTGCAGCGGCACTACGGCTAGAAAGCGAAACTACGACAAATATTATTATACGATCGCACAAAATATAGGTGTCTTCGACAAGCGTACTTTGTTTTTTAATATATAATTTCGAGTAGTAATACATTAGCAGCAAGAGAGAGAGAGAGAGAGAAGTGACTTTATTTGCACCCGTCGAAGAGGCTTCAGCTTAAACCCACACTCATCCTCCCTAACCGACAACTTATTGCGCTTAGTTCTGTGCGACTAACCTGTCTGCCGCTATCGGCCAAAGCAATCCGGATTAAAGTATATATATTCAGTATATATATATACTATATATACTGAATATCTTGGCAAATATCTACAAGGATTCCACAGCTACCTTGGTTCTCCACAAGAAAAGTAAAAAGATACCTATCAAGAAAGGGGTCAGGCAAGGAGACACAATCTCTCCAATGCTATTCAATGCATGCTTAGAAGAAGTATTCAAGCTCTTAGAATGGGAAGGATTAGGAGTGAGGATCGATGGCGAATATCTCAGCAACCTTCGGTTTGCAGATGACATTGTCCTATTGAGCAACAAGGGAGAGGAATTACAACAAATGATTGAGGACCTTCATCGAGAAAGTGCAAGAATTGGGTTGAAGATGAATATGCAGAAGACAAAGATAATGTTCAATAGCCTGACAAGGGAACAAGAATTCAGGATCGCCAGTCAGCCTCTAGAATCTGTAAAGGAATATGTTTATCTAGGTCAATTACTCACAGGGGACCCTGATCATGAGAAAGAAATTCACAGAAGAATAAAATTAGGTTGGAGTGCATACGGCAGGCATTGCCAAATCCTGACTGGGAGCTTACCACTGTCGTTGAAAAGAAAAGTGTACAATCATTGCATTCTACCGGTGCTAACATATGGGGCAGAAACTTGGAGGTTAACAAAGAAGCTCGAGAACAAGTTAAGGACCGCACAAAGAGCAATGGAACGAAAAATCTTAGGAGTAACGTTAAGAGACAGGAAGAGAGAGCTGTGGATCAGAGAACAAATGGGGGTAGACGATATTCTAGTTGACATTAAGCGGAAGAAATGGAGCTGGGCAGGCCATGTAATGCGTAGGATGGATAATCGGTGGACCATTAGGGTTACAGAATGGATACCAAGAGAAGGGAAGCGCAGTCGAGGACGGCAGAAAGTCAGGTGGGATGATGAGGTTAGGAAATTCGCAGGCGCAAGTTGGAATACGCTAGCGCAAGACAGGGGAGGGGTAATTGGAGATCGCAGCCAAGAACCTTCCTGCTTTGGACCTACGAGCTGCCCAATCAACAACCGATTTCGAAAAGTGCGTTGATTTATTGTTCAATCTTTGTAATTTACATAAGATGAAAGCATTAGCCTACATGATCATTTGTTTCTCACGAACGCTAAGAGTGACTCCTAAATAAGGTCAGACTTGTTGCTAGGCAAGAGCCGCGACCATTTATGGCCGCAGCCATATTCACACAAAACATTTGGGTCAAAGTAGGCAGGGTAGGCTGTAACTGCGCAGTTGGAAGCAGCGCGCCTCCCGCATTTCACTTATATGAAAAATATAAATGTGTTTTAAAAATTAGTCAACGAAAACGGAAAAAAAAGGAAAAGCAAGAATTTTGGTCAAGCTTGGACTACGCAAAACACAAACCCCGCTTGCATCTGGCGCAGGCGCAGTTGTCACGACGCTATTTATTTGGGGTGACGGTTGTAGCCCCTGTAATCTCTCTATTGACTACTGACTGCTTGACGAGAATAACTGAAAATAAGAGAAATTTCATGATTGTGATTCGCTTAGTATGACCTGTTTACCACCGAAGTATAATACTAAGCGCAACACAATCACGAACGTCCACCAACTAGCCCCATTTATTGCTTTATTAAAGAGAAATTTAAAGCGCGCTTCACATAAAGGAATCGCAGGCGTATACAGCCGGTCAAAGATACATAAATAGGGGAACTTTGGGTAACAGCGCAAACAGACGACCACAAGAAGGTAGACACGGACACACAGGCGCTGACTAACAACTGGTTTTATTGTGAAGGAAAGCACACCTTATATATGCCAGAGTGAAGCAAGGGAAAGGGGGAAAACATAACAAGGGTGACATCGTGCCAACAACGCAAGCGCAATACAGCCAAGCAAGCGCAACAAGACGCAAACATTTTTCTTTCTAATCTGAACCCCCGATAGCCGCATCCAGAAGATAAAATTCAGCGTCTCAAAGAGAGCAAGGGAAAGGGTGCTGAAGCACTTGCTACCGAACTTCCTGATGTGGTAGGCTTCCAAACTGATGCGCGCTGTCTTGTCACTACTCTTTCCTAGAATCGTCGTCTCCTTTAACCGGGCCACACAATCAGTGCACTTGCTAACGTGCGCAACTATATGTGCGTATTTGTCATCTCGTTTTTTCAGTTTTAGAGCGTGTTCCCCTAAACGGTCATTGACACAGCGACCAGTTTCGCCGACGTAAAACATCCCACAAGACATGGGAATGCAATACACCACTCCAGTGGAACATTTAACGAACGGCGGTTGGTGGTTCTTCTGGCATCCACGTTTACTGGTGTTGCAGATACGTGGGCACAACTTTCCCAGCTTGTTAGGGGCAGAAAAACAAATTGGCACGCCGTGCCTACTTGCCACCTTCTTCAGATTGTGGGAGAGTTTATGGATGTAGGGGACCACCTCAGGTCTATGTGCCTTCCGGTGATCCTCCGCCGTTGTACTTCCCGTTCCACGCTTGAATTTTTGAAGGAGGGTTTCAGAAACAGCAGTCAAGACCGAGACGGGAAACCCTGCAGCCAAAAGACGGCTTACCTGATTGTTAAAACTGGGCGTCATCTGAAACCCTCCTTCAAAAATTCAAGCGTGGAACGGGAAGTACAACGGCGGAGGATCACCGGAAGGCACATAGACCTGAGGTGGTCCCCTACATCCATAAACTCTCCCACAATCTGAAGAAGGTGGCAAGTAGGCATGGCGTGCCAATTTGTTTTTCTGCCCCTAACAAGCTGGGAAAGTTGTGCCCACGTATCTGCAACACCAGTAAACGTGGATGCCAGAAGAACCACCAACCGCCGTTCGTTAAATGTTCCACTGGAGTGGTGTATTGCATTCCCATGTCTTGTGGGATGTTTTACGTCGGCGAAACTGGTCGCTGTGTCAATGACCGTTTAGGGGAACACGCTCTAAAACTGAAAAAACGAGATGACAAATACGCACATATAGTTGCGCACGTTAGCAAGTGCACTGATTGTGTGGCCCGGTTAAAGGAGACGACGATTCTAGGAAAGAGTAGTGACAAGACAGCGCGCATCAGTTTGGAAGCCTACCACATCAGGAAGTTCGGTAGCAAGTGCTTCAGCACCCTTTCCCTTGCTCTCTTTGACGCTGAATTTTATGTTCTGGATGCGGCTATCGGGGGTTCAGATTAGAAAGAAAAATGTTTGCGTCTTGTTGCGCTTGCTTGGCTGTATTGCGCTTGCGTTGTTGTCACGATGTCACCCTTGTTATGTTTTCCCCATTTCCCTTGCTTCACTCTGGCATATATAAGGTGTGCTTTCCTTCACAATAAAACCAGTTGTTAGTCAGCGCCTGTGTGTCCGTGTCTACCTTCTTGTGGTCGTCTGTTTGCGCTGTTACCCAAAGTTTCAAGATGTACCAACTCGTCCAAAAAGAAGTATTGATAAATAGGGGAACCGTAATAATTCGCAATAAAATCAAACTTAAAATAGAAAGACACGGGGGTTTTACGTGCCAAAACCAAGATCTGATTATGAGGCGCGCCGTAGTGGGGGACTACGGAATAATGTGGACCCCATGGCGTTCTTTAACGTGCACCTATATCTGAGTACACGGGTGTTTTTGCATTTCGCCAAATTAAAATAAAGAACCGGATAAAAGAGAAATTAAAAGAGAAAAGGGATTCAAAGAGATTAAAGAGAAAAGGGACGCGTAAATGTACCCGACAGGGAAGGACGTGCCCACCGTGCAGCTGTGCGGGGCTACCGCGACGCCCGATCGAGCGCACAGCTGCGGCGTGGGAATGCGAGCAGCCACGCACGTGCAGGACACCGCGATAAAGCATGCAGCTGGTCGGCGGCGCCTTGCATGTCGGAGTCCGCCGGCGCCAAAGGGTTCGCGATGTTGGCAAACACGATGTTCCGACCCTCGGCACGGATTTAAGGGGCCTGCATGTGTTAACCCGTTTTCCCCGGAAATCACGGCGTGGAGAGCACCGAGCTTGGCGCGGCGCTCGACCTGCGGGCGAGTCACACATACGTATATCCGGCGACCCCAAATAGGCTACGAAGACTGGACACACTTCTCTGATTGTCTCGCATTCGGGGCCAGATAATAGCGCGTCAACTATTAGATAAAGATACGGGTCGTGTGACCAGAGGTGACATTCAAATCCCGGCCACGGCGGCCGCATTGCGATGGGGGCGAAATGCAAAAACACCCGTGTGCTTAGATTTAGAGGTGCCCGTCAAAGAACTCCGGGAGGTCCAAATTATTCTGAGGCACTCAGGCGTGCCTCATAATGATGTCTTGGTTTTGGCACGTAAAGCTCTATAATAAAAAAGAAAAAAAAAGGTAACACTGTTTCCTACTTTTCTGTGGAAGAATGTGACGTACTCATCAGAAGGAAGGCGTCGCAGATATGAACCTGTTTACCATCGCACGAGCGGACTGACACGTTTCTGCGACCACAGTGCACCCGTTGCGCTCGCGACCAAAACATTGATACGTCGCAATTACTGGAAGTACAAATGTGCACAAACAGTAAACAATTTGACGTCACCTTATGTCCACAAGCTGCAGTTGTATATAGAAAGCATGGCGGGTCAAAAAAGAAGTGCAATGCAAAATGCGCCGAGTGAGACTTCTATGACCGCAGTATTTATGTGCCTTCCGCAGCGTTGTCTGCGAAGTATGCAATGGGATATATAGTTTATCCTGACGAGTTACAACTTTCCCTCCCCTTTTCCCTTCCCCAGTGAAGGGTAGCCAACCGGGCTCAGTCCAGGTTAACCTCCTGCTTCTCATTTATCATTCTCGCCGCATCTTGAAAGCGATCTGCGATGAGGGCGAAGTGCATGCGCCGAGTGCCTATATATATATATATAGCTTCGCATGCGCTGTGCTTTCGACGTTTAGTTCGCCTTGAAGCGAGACGAGAGACAGCGCGAAGGTCAATTTGCCCGTTGCTGCTGGCGCGCTTTCTCATTCCGGCGTTTTCACAGCGAGTTTCCGCGGTCATCAAGCGAGATGTTTTCATGTTTACCTGTGTTCGCGTGACACCGTGCTTGCCTATTTAGTAAGCGAATGTTTACAACTTTACACGACCCATTAAACTACTAGCTTTGCTTCGTATAGCTCTCTACTAATTTTCTATCACAATCAATGCTTCGCCTTTCGGGCGAAACTGCGTCTTTTTTTTCATTAATTTATATTTTTAGCTTACATTTTAGGGTAGCCAAGCCCCTTCTGTGGCCGAACTCCCGATATTTCAGACCTCATAAAAAAAAGAAGAAACTAACAAAGAGTGTTGCATGCTTGAAATGTCTACGCGAGTACCACGCGGTCTTGTTCGTTCTTCCATAGCCGTGAAATCGAGAAACGCGGAGAATGAGGACACACAGGACTTCCGCTGTTGTGCATAATTATGCCAAACCTGTCAATAAATAGCGAATTGTCGACGACAATGAGATGCTCGTCAATGCCAGGCATCATGCTTATAGCGCATTTGGCTTCCCTTTGCCTGCCAGTTAAAGCTTCACGCACACAAATGTATATTCTGAATAAGTGCATCGGGTATAGTGCAAAAGCCCTGTGTACACACATTTTGATTGCATTTGCATTTGCAACTGCACTTACATACCTCTCAACTGATGCTCGTGTATTGCGGTTAACGTCACTTTGTTAGCGCACTCCAATAAACACGGACGAAGACACGGTCGAAACGTTGGTTACATCGACATTCCTTGTTCAACGACTGTTGATCACTTCAAGGCTCCATCTTCCTATTAACTTCTGTCTGGCTTGGATTCCATTGAACACTGTTCGCAATGGACGTTCATAAATTAAATTATGGGGTTTCACGTGTCAAAGCAATGATCCGATTATGAGGCACGCCGTAGTGGGGTACTCCGGTATAATTACGACCACCTGGGGTTCTTTAACGTGCACCTAAATCAAACTGCAAGGGTGTTTTCGCATTTCTCCCTCATCGCGAAATGCGGCCTCCGTGGCCGGGATTTTATCCCGCGACCTCGTGCTTCCACGGCCGGGTAATGGACGTTCCTGGTGCGGACACAGATGGACAGCCCTTTTTATTATTATTAAATGCATTTAAGGCCGGCTACTCCTCTTCTCTTGCATGATAGTTGTCCTCGGAATGTCAAAAACCACAAAACTCAACTAATAACCACATGTACGAACATTCACGTACTAAGTCTTAACTGAAATAATGGACAGCCCTTCTTACGGTTACAGCGAGTTTGGTAGGCGATCCTTTCGAATGTGGTCCCAACTGACACTCTAATCCAAAACAATTAAACAAACGGGAAGGCGACATTTTTAGAACGAACTATCCTGCTTTGCAATGGACACAACGCGCTACTTGAGCTGCGATCTTAAATACAGAGATTACATGCGATAATCACGTAAACTGTGGGTACCTAATTGCAAAGGGCGATTCGAAGACAATAAAGCCGTCAATCATTGTAGCATAGACATGAGTGCCGTGAGGGAGCATAACATTTAACCTTCCCACGCGCTGATTTTTTTTTTTTTTTTTTTATGTAAGGGGGGGGGGGGGGGGGGCTAAAATCGGACTGTTGGGCGAACAGTGACGACTAGACAGTTGAAAAAGACGGCGTATCTTACGGAGAAACGAAAATTACCTACCCGGTGCAACTTTTGACGAGTTCTCAGCCCACGCCGAAACGAAACCAAAATAGCGCAATAAACGCCCGTGAACACTATTCGCGACAAACTAACATTAACGTAATAGTGCTCAGATTTCGTACAGCCCTCCGACAAGCAACTACGCGTTGTTCTCTCACGTCCGCAACCTATCTTGGTTAGCTCGGAGCAACGCTTTCATCCATCTCAACGCATGCAGCGCAGGTCTGCAGTTCCCTCCTCAAAAAAAAAAAAAAAAAAAAAAAACTTATTCTGTTTATCGTCTGCATCGCAGCACTAACGACTTGGGTGTACGCGAAGCCCATAGATTAAGTAGCCATTACTGCTAAACTACGAACCTCTCTGCCGGAAAGAAAGAGCAAACGAAAAATGAAGCAAATGCAAACAACGACGACAGCAAGCAAGGACCCAGGAGCGACTTCCGAGGCCATCAGCTCGTGCGTGTCTCGCTAAAAGCGTGCATCACAGCGGAAGCCGCACCTGTCGTAAAAAACAACACGAGGCCGCTGACACGCGATCGAATCTCCTGACTGGGTAGCGCACCAACGTCGGCCAATAACACCGGGACGAGTTACTGTCTCCAATACGCTGGCAAACTGCGACCCTTTTTACGCGTGACTCAACGCCGCACTCGTTTGCTGATACCGCCTACACACCTTCCAGAACGCTGCACCGTCAAAGTGAAACGGTGAACAGCCTGCCTGCCTGCGCGTACGCAGCTCCAGACATGCCAGTTTCAGCGCATGCAAATGAGAACGGGATTAGCATTGAGCCCTGCGCAGTGCCCCAGGCAAGACAGGGTCGGGCTGCAGCAAACGACGAATCGATGCCCTCGCGTATGCCGTGGACGACGGGCAAGTGTTACAAATCGCCAGCCTATATATATTCACTGTCATTCGGGACAATGCACGAGCCCGTGGAAGGCTATTATACCGTCGCTGATAGATACGAAGATATCTTGCCGGAGTTTATTAGCATTACAACAACTGTATTTAGCGTAGCCTTTTTTTTTTTTTTTTTTTCATTTCGCCAGCGTTGGGCACTAACTTCCAGTGTGTTCGCTGCTATGCAAACTAACAGGCATATTCTGTCTCGCTAAACTCAGCGCAGCGTTGTGTAGGCTAGGTGGGACCAGAAAGGTGGCCACACGTTTAACAAATGGCCAACACCTGAGATATATTAGGCGCCTTGGTTCCATGTAAATGTCCTATAGTCGACCGTGTGTAGACTCGTTGTGAATCTTCAAATGTGCGTGCAACTGTGCTCTCTACCTCATCTCTCTCTTTCATCCATGTACCCCTTCTCCCAGTGCAGGGTAGCAAACCGGACGTGCGTCTGGTTAACCTCCCTGCCTTTCTTCTATCAATCTCTCTCCTATAGTAAAAAAGTTATCATGAATATTATCGACTGGAAGCAAAGCATAATGAGCCAGAATTCATCTTGCGGCTTACCCAATATTTTGGGCACACTTGCACCACAAAAGATGACTCAACAGCTTTAATCGGTTTCATCGGAAGTACGCTGAATCACAAAATAACCTTCGGTTACGCTTGTATAATGCGGCTAAAGACACAGGTAGCCCCGATGCTTACCTACCAGGCACGAAACATTTCTGTAACCTGCGACATGAAATTCAGAGCTCGCAACTGGGGTTCGCTGTGTCTGTCCATCCGCGTACACCAGTGAGCAAAAGTGTACGGACTTTAGGGTCACCGAAAAAAACTGAATTTCTTCGTCATTAACATGCATAAACTGAAATTGACGAGTGTACTCTAAATTTCGCAATGCCAAGTTTGAACTGCAGTCATTAATTTCAAATTACATTCGCAGGCAGAGGAGGAAATCAGCTTTATCGCGCAATCCCTGGTCCCCATATTTTTGCTCACGGGTGTACGCCCTTAATTCTGCTGCCGCCATCAGGTCACCTGCTCGTGCTCAGCTTTAGCCTCTCCATATGCCGCAGAAAAGAAAAAAAAAAACACGCAGGTCCACCGCAGCGTTTCAACCCAAATGACGCGAAGCACGAGTTGGCGAGGTATATAGCGACAATGGCTTCTGACACGAGCCCAGCCTCGTAGCCTAAAGTCACGAGGACGAATGCGATGTGTGACGCGTAGTCAAGGGCTACGAATGCATTTGGAATTCTCACAGACAACAAACCTGCACGAACCACATTAGCACAGGCGAGCGTTAACCGCTAACCAGTGCAACGAACCGCAGTGATTGTGTGCTCTTCTTATCTTTGTATATATTTATTTCTTATCTTATTACGTCAGCTTTTTTGTTTCTTTCTTCTTGATATTTTCGTGCCTTTTTCAATGTAGGTTTACTATAGATGTTGTGACACTAGCTCTTTTGTATCTTGTTTTCAGGAATCTGTCACCCAATTGTTCTGTTCCTGCTTGCGCAGTGTATGCCTTGCTTTACTTTTGCTCTTTGTGGCCTGACATCTTAATTGCTGTCGTTTTCTTCTTCTTCTTCTTCTTCTTCTTCTTTACATCCCTTCTTCAACGTCCTTTTTTATCCCCTCCTTCGTAAAGAGCCGACAGGCGTTGTGCCTCTCTCGGTGGCAGTTTCCAGCCTGCTCCCTCCCTATGTCCCCCTCTGTTCACTGTATGTGTGTGTTTTTATATCTAATAATAATAACATCCGATAAACGGCGAGGAAGCGTCCTCGAACATGATAGCCAGTTCATATCTATGTTATCTATGTTGTCATGTTGAAAAGGGAGCAATAACATCAACTTCAGATTTATTTATTTGTTTATTTATTTATTTGCTTGCTTGCTTATTTATTTGCATTATACATCACAGCCCAGAAGGCCGTTACAGAGGGGTGAGTACAATAAACATTAAAAATACGACACGTCCAAACCATTATTAGTATTTAAAACGATAAATTCAAAACATAATCAGTTATAATTGTATAAATATATGGGGCAGAAACTTGGAGATTAACAAGAAAGCTCTAGAACTCGTTAAGAACCATGCGAACAGCGATGGAACGAAAATTATAAGGCGTGTAACTTTAGGAGACAAGAAGAGAGCGGCGTGGATCAGAGGGCAAACGGGGATAGCCGATATTCTAGTTGACATTACGTGAAAAAAATGGAGCTGGACAGGCCATGTAATGCGTAGGGTAGATAACCGGTGGGTCGTTGGATTTACAAAATGGGTGTCAAGGGAAGGACGGCAAGAAATTAAGTGGGCGATGAAATTAGGAAATTTGCAGGTGCAAGTTGGAATCAGCTAGCGCAAGACAGGGGTAATTGGTGATCGCAGGGAGATGTCTTTGTCCTGCAGTGAACATAAACATAGGCTGATGATGATGAATTGTATCAATTAACTTTTATTTTCTGTATTTTCAGCAACCAACTTCGTTTCAAATGATTTCTATTTAATTTTTTTTAATCCGTGTACCACCCGAATCTCCCAGAGCAGGCTGCGCTATTTCACTGAGGAACAACCAACCAACCAACCAACCGCCCAACTTAGCGCAAGCACTGCTTTCCGAAGCGTGCACTGCGCACATTTCGAGAGAAACGTGTACGTATATAAATTAGACTCGAAAGTCGGTTCTTTTCGGAACCATACCACACAGACGCAGAGGAAATGCACCAGACGTAACTTACACAATGTCCTTTTGTGGTGCGACCCCACGGAGGAGCTTTCGTAATAAGCGATATTCGAAAAGTACAGATAAAGACGAAAGCGCAGTCCGAGCTGAGACACGGAACGCTATAGATGAACCGCGACCTTCTCCGTCCGTGGCCGTCGAAGACAGGCTGCGCTATTATATTGGTCCGCAGATGTGGGGCAGACTGTGCGGCGGATCTGTCTTTGAACAAATTGAAGGTAAGCAATAAGCGGATGCCTGCCCTTTTGTTTCCTTTCTTTTTTTCTCTCCCATCCGCATTTAGTTCGACCTTCTCGTTATATATGTCCGTTCTAACTGGCTCGCGGTGTAAGTGCCATATAAATTAGACATGACTTACGTAAGCACCCTCTGTTGCTCCGAAATGGCCAATTTCGTAACGCCCAATCTCGGTTATTACTGCGACGAGTGTACAAATTCGGAAGGTGCAGCGGTTTCAAACGGCAAATAAGCGCACACTTTTCTCCCATCAACGGAATCACCCATTCCGCGGCACCTTACCTTCACCGGCGGTCGCAGGCGATTGCATCTGTGATCGGCAAGGAGAAAAAGAGCCAAGTCAGGTATGTCGGTGAGGCGGCGCATGCTCAGACGGAAAGCTATTTCAAACCAGGCGTCCTCGGTATACACCCTCAAAAGACAATGTCGTATAGTAATTATTACCTAGTGCCACGCCATTTGCTACATTGGTATAATTGAAGTTGCTAACGGCAGAGTCCGGCACGTTACTGACTAAACAAGGCAGTCACTGTTACTAATGGGTCTCAGCTACCAATTCCTAGCCATAGACAGATTCGCCGTAATATGCGAATACAAAAAAACAAAAAAACAAAAATCGCGTTACTCTTGGGTCCCCCCGTGTACATATGGCTTCCGCAGGAAGCCGACTACAAAGACTATACCGCGAATGAGACTCTACCTCGAATGTCACGTGTGCGCCCTCTGCGACTCCTGAACGATAGGACACGCGCCGTGCGCCTCTCCACGATACGCTTAACACCGCAGCCACCGACGTCATCGATCCTTAGAATCGCTTGAACCATCCGTTCATGTCAGTAGCCAGGATTTGCGAAAGAGTGACCACACCCAAAATCCACTCGATCGCCAGGTGCGCTTGGCTGTTGCGTGGGCGTGCGTGGTCGCTTTATACGCGACAGTAGTCGGGAAATGGCATATGCCCGGGAATGATTTTTCTCAATTTGCATGTACTACTTGCATCGCCAACCGTTTATATACAGGGTGTCCCAACTATCATGCACCAAGATTTTAAAATGTGCAAATGCCACGTAGCTGGACAGAACCAAGGTAATGTTGTTTGCCGTCGCTTGGAGATACTCAGATTATTATTTGCATGCCGCCTAATTGCATAAATGGTCTTAATTGATTAATCAACTTCTAAATTATTGCAATTAGATGAAAAGTGTCAACGACGAAATTGTAGAGCAACGTGGAAAACTCCCGATACAGCTTTCTGTTGCTCAATGCGTGCTACATAAGTGTTTTTCCGCGCCTGAAAGAAGCCCGCGAATACAAGCAAGATTGCCGCGCGACTGTCCGCTCGATGGACTTTGCGTATACACATAGTCATTTGTTCGTCGCCTCTTCCATTAACGTTTCCTTTCCAGCAGCGCTGAGTATAGCCGGACGCATCACGCAGGCCCTTCCTGACTCTCAGTAAGCTCTCTTGAGATACTGCGACACGGCACCGCATGACAAGTAGAGAACCCAGATGAACAGGGCAAGTTAATTACGACGCGGATACAAGCCGTTGGCGCATTAACGTTTAGCAGACCATAACCGGAAACGAAAACACCCAAGTCGAAAGTGACAACGCGTCTTAGCAGGACTTGTTCTTGGGCTATAGTCTGTTCGGGCTTAAAGGAATAACTGTAGCGTTATAACACGACTACAGCAAAAAAAAGAAAAAAAGAAAGAAAAGGCTTGAAGATGAACGCTACAGTACTATAGCGTCGCCTTTCCTGCGTTTTAACGCTACGGTTATTGCATTTTAAAGTCCCTATATAGTAAAAGTACCGCCATCTACCTTTCCTCCGCCGTCTCCTCTCCTAAAGCGCTTGTTTCTTTCTTTACTTTTTGCTTGCGAAAGCAAGTCGACGGTAGCGCCCCTAGAAAGTCCACGTTGAAGCTTTCAGGCCGGGCGAGCGGCAAAAAAAAGAGTGACTTTCAACATGCATGGCTCTGGGGCGGATATATATATATATATATATATATATATATATATATATATATATATATATATATAAAGAAGTGACAGCGCGAGCTATCATCGTCCAATCGGAAATACAGGAGAGAGAGAAGCGACGTTGATCAAAGGATGGCGGTACTTTTCTTATATAGGGGCTTTATTGCATTTAAGTAAAACACGCCTCTATCACCCATCGTCTTCCAGATATAACCAAGAGCCGATTTGTGAGTCATGTATATACATAGCCACTCGCATCGCTGTTCTAGTGAAACACGTTCTAGTTCTTGTGGCCCAATCCATTCGTCGCCGAGGATCCTGTCTTGTACGGTCCAGTGCTGGGCAGTATGGAAGATGCATGTATCTTAGATACTATCTCAGATACTGTTTGGGTATCTTGTACCCGTATTATGATAAGTCTGGCAAGACATGTATCAGTATCTGTATTTCCGATTCATGAAAGAATGTATCGTGCATCTTAAGATACAAGATATTTATATCGCAACATCACCGTGCCAAACTATGAACGTTGGCTGAACTCCGCTTCTCAAGCTGATACTGCTGCCTAAAATAAAACTAAAGGCAGTGACATTCTTTTAACTTTCCGCCAGAGCCCTCCAGCGAGGCCAGGCGATGATGTTTGCGCGTCCCTATTGGTGGAGCAGAGTCACGTGGTGGCGCTCGCGCCGTCTCGACAAAAACAAGCGGGCGAACGTCTGCGTGCAGCCGACCTTTTGTTTTCTTGATTTATTGCTATTACGGGCAAGGTAAAACTCCACAGCGGTATTTGCGCCATCGTGCAGAGGCTTCTTATTGACGTTCTTATAATTAGATGGCAACCCGCTAGCTGGTCGGCAAGCGCAGCAGCGACTCTCATCAATTACACAAGCGGCAAGCAAAAACCGCTGACAGCGCCGCGTATAAAGAGCTTTCATGTTAAGCGGCTAAAGCAAGCTCAATAAATTGTTTCGAAATGAAGATATTTTGAGCAAGAAAGACTAAAAATACTAACAGACATTTCATTCAAATGAAACAAGGTTGGCCGGAGTTATGAAATTTCCAAGCAGACATTTTTGTGCATACGCGTTTGCTACTACATTATACAGATCAAGAATAGGAAATTTGCGAATGTATCGAAATATCTTTAGATACAAATGGAAAGTAGCGTATGAGATATAATAATTGCAGTGGTATCTTGTATCTGTAGCTCAAATACTTGTTGCCCGAGTATCTTGTACCATACCATGATACAATTACAAAGCATCTTTGCCCAGCCCTGCTTGTACATTTTCTTGGACGCATCACAGCGTGCCAAAGGCGCGCACACGCAGGCTCGCACACAGTCAACTCAGATGGAACCTCCCTAGTGGTGGCTCGCTCAAGTTTATCTTCTCTTGGCTAGTTAATACTCTCGAGTCAAGCCAAAGAAGTAGAAGATGGGCTGTCTGTTTCTGTCGACACGCACACACCTTGTCCGATCCGCTACCTGTCATACTTTCTCGCGCGTCCCCCCTCAACTCCTCGCAAGCAGCGACAAATTTTAATCAGGCATCCGTCGGCCGATTACCTTGGCTGGGCGTAAGATAAGCCGGATCAACGCCGGGGAGAACATCAGTCGCGAGCGCTCTGTTATTTTTCTTCGCCTTGCAGCAGCGCTCGCTAATCCGGGAGCCAAACAAAGGCTCGGGGATCAGCTTATACACCCGGCTAGACCTCGCGGATCTCGTCTTGTGAGCCAGCCCCGTCGCGACAGCGTTGCAGTCCAGCGTCACAACCACTGACGTCAATTCTCTGCGCGGTCGCTGCGGCCAGGCACACACAGATAGATCGCTGTTTCGCGGGGCTTACTTAGTTCCCGGGATTATTTCGTTATCTTTCGGATATTTGCTAAAGCGAGGGGGCGCTTGCACCCGCTCGCACTCGCGATGGCGCAGGGTGACCTCCGACACGAATGGAGTGCCGAAAACAGACAACAAGAAAACAAAGACAGCAAAATTACCCGCACGGTCTACTTAATTACTAACAGATTGCCATTCTGACGTGTTGACCAGCAAGACACAGGTTCAAATCCCGTGGGTGCCGTAACGATTTGTGCATGTTGTGCTTGTATACACAAGGTCGCGTGAATAACTTCGTTACACCTAGCGAAATCACGTAACCGTAATTTTCGCAGGCTGGTTCTCGCACAGCTAACGACGGTCACGTGCTTGCTGTAAAGGCGAACCCGCGCGATAAGCCTGTCATTAACCCCTTAACCGTTTCGGACTCTTTGCCGAACTGTCCCAAAAGCGTTTTGCCCGTCCGCTCGAGATCTCCTTTTGAGCGTTTTGAACGAGACACGCTCGTTTGCGGGCGAGTTGGTGTGTCGCTTCGCAGATGGCAGCACTGGGCAGGTGATTTATGCTTTTTTTTTTTTTTTTTTTTTCAACCGCCGTTTCACATTTCTTTGGGGGGAAACTCGCGCTTAAAAAAAATGGCGTCCGGCATCCGGTGGACACATGTGTTTCTGGTCCGTCGTCGCTGAAAAGAAGCATTTCGCCATCGTCCAGCTCTTTGGACGATAATGATTCAGAAACCAAAGTTTACTTCGTTTCTGGAAGCGAAACAATAGCGAAGACTTCAAAATTAGCAGTTCATCAGATGAAGAAGACCGATCAGAAGACACTATTGCGAGTGGGCGTCATTGGCGGCGCATCGATGTGAATTAAGGACATCCCCACGAAGGCACCTCGGTTTCCGTTTTTGGCGTCCCTGGTAAGGCGTTCAATACAACATTGCCTGAGGACTTGACAAAACTTTCCGAACAGCGCTCTTGATCGTTTTTTTTTATTACCAGCAGGTAGCTGGCCTCCTTTATCATGAGCAGTAATATACTTTAATATGCTAATTTGACTTAGTATGTGCTGGAATTTTTTTTTCAACACCGAAAACGCGTTTTAGAAGAAAAATATTCAATTTCAATTTTTTTAAATAAGCAGCTTTGGCAGAGAAATTGTCAAAATAATAAAACGGTTAAGGGGTTAAAAAATACAGCGATAAAGTTTGTATTGTTTCTTAATTTACTTTTTCTTGTCACGTGATGGCGGCGTCAAGTAGCAGAGGCGCCTTCCAAATGTGTTCAATCAAAGTAAGAAGCATTCAATGATGGCCAGAATTGCATGAAACAAGCTCCGTGTTATGAATTAAATGTCGCTTGTCCTTTCGATTATATTTTGTTGTATGTTATTATGGTTGCCGCTATGCATGTTTTTTTTTTTTTTTCGAGTGTGTCACGCTTGTCTCTATGAATGTGTTTCGAGCGCCTAATAAATGTCGTTTGGTTGCGTTATGGTTGTCGCTATATGATAACGTTTTCGAGCTGCCTTATGATTGATTGCCAAAACACAAGCTTCGCTTTAATTAAGAAAAAAATGAAAATACCGGAATCAATAAATTGCGCACAGCACGAGTCCGGCCCAGTAAACGAATTATCCATTTTCTGGTTTCACTAAATGCGCAACGAAGCTGGGATGATTCTTTCTACTCTATTACTGTTATTTTTTATATATTTTTTCTACTTCTGACGTTACTGTTTCAATATGACAAGGCGCGCGCACTCGACTCGCCTCGGCGTTCACTGATTTCTCTCTCTTTTTCTTCTTCCAAATATTATTATTACGGCTTTCTTTCGTTACTCATCCGCCTATACTTCGTTGTTTGTATACACATCCGACGAGCCAAGCTTGTTTACTGGGCAAACAAGCTTATGGCTCATCGGATGCATACAAACAAGGAAGTATAGGCGGATGAGTAACGAAAGAAGCAGTAATAATAATATTTGAAAGAAAGAAAGAAAGAAAGAAAGAAAGAAAGAAAGAAAGAAAGAAAGAAAGAAAGAAAGAAAGAAAGAAAGAAAGAAAGAAAGAAAGAAAGAAAGAAAGAAAGAAAGAGGTTTCGATCGATGGCATTTTTCCGACGCCAGGGCAAAAGTATAGACAAGCACAGGCAGCTCGTTGAAACGGCTTCATTAAATCTGAAGGACGGCTTCACTTCGCTCTCTCGCCGAAAACACGATAGCAGAGACCGACGGAGTGCGGCAGAAATGCGGAGATCGCGATTAAATTAGATCCAGCATCGGGAATGCGCGTCGATGTGCCTTCGGCTCGCCGAAAAACGGTGCGGCGTCACGGAAACAGAGTATATGCACAGAGCTAATTTGCACAGTATGCCCTATAGAGTATAGTACAGCAAACATGTTGTTGCTATCAATTTTTACATTTCACTTAGGTATGTACAGTGTACCTTATCAGTTTTCACAAATTTGTGCAGCGTCTGCGGTGTTTCTTTTGTGTGCGGTAACGTGCAACGTCATTTTCTTTTTCGCTTTTGTATGCATGTTTTCTCTCCTGCCTGGCTGCCATATGGTTTTAAGGGTTGAGGGGTTCTCAAGCCGTCCTTATGCGGCTCTTTACTCACCATCTTCCATTTGGCGAATGAGTAACAATAAAAAGAACAAAAGTGCGAAAGAAAGGAAAGTTTCCCGGTTGCCCCCCGTAGCAAGAGTTTATAACAATTATGACAGGATGTTTTGTGACTACGGTGTATTCAGAAGATGCTTCGAAAGGCTTCGGAGGCGCCATCTATACTCCACTGTGCGTAGTAGAAATCGCACATGCGAGACGAGGCACGCAGGCTCGTAATCTACGTGGGGCATTGCGGCCAGATATGTAGACGCTCACTTTGTACAGAAGGACACGCATCCCCTGGCGGGTTCGCGCAGTTCGCTAACGTTTTCTCGTTTTTTTCTCTCTCTTTTTTTTTCACACTAAGCGCCACGACACGAACATGACATCAGAGCAATAGCTTACAAAATCAACAATAATAGGACGTTACGCTATTCGCGACAATTCCGCGACGGAAACCTAGGCGAGGAGAATCTGGTATTAGGTTCTTGTTTTGGGCTATTTACCATGTCTTGCGGCTACAGGGTTGTGCGAAGAGTGATTTTTGAGATCTAATCGAATAAGAATCCAATAGTTACAGAAACAATTCGAATATCCAATACTTTTCGAATATTCCTCGAATAATAAAAAAAGAAAAAATACATTTTATTATTAACGTAAAGGTATCTTGACATCGCATTCACAACGTTAGGAAACTGAGTTGTTTATTAAAAGCACAATTGTAGCATTAGGAACAAATAGACACTTTGTCTATTGTACCGGTGCTAACATATGGGGCAGAAACTTGGGGGTTAACAAGGAAGCTCGAGAACAAGTTAAGGACCGCACAAAGAGCGATCGAACGAAAAAGGTTAGCTATAACGTTAAGAGATAGGAAGAGAGCGGTGTGGATCAGAGAGCTAACGGGGATAGCCGATATTCTAGTTGACATTAGGAGGAAGAAACGGAGCTGGGCAGGCCATGTAATGCGTAGGATGGATAACCGGTAGACCATTAGAGTCACAGAATGGCTACCAAGAGAAGGGAAGCGCAGTCGAGGACGGCAGAAAACAAGGTGGGGTTCTGAAGTTAGGAAATTTGATAGCGCAAGTTGGAATCAGGTAGCGCAATACAGGGGTAATTGGAGATCGCAAGGGAGAGGCCTTCGTCCTGCAGTGGACATAAATATAGGCTGATAACGATGATGAGACACTTTGTTGGCATCACGAATAATTCTATATTAAAAGTACAAATGGAGAATTAAGAACAAATAACCACTGTGTCCGCGTATTCAGGACTACTGATTGGTGCGAACGACACCGGTTTAGCCGGAAAGTATCGCTCCCTGATCGACGTATAGCATGCCTACATGTTACTTCTCGAATCTTATGTCTATGCAATACGGCCGCCAGGATGACATTCATCGCCCTTGTGTGTTTGAACGCCCATAGGTGGCAAATAAAAATATGCAATACCTATTCGAAAATCCTTCGTACTTACGAATAGTGGCCGTTCGATTAGAAGACCGCGTCAAAGTCAACAATATTCAGTTCGTTATTCGAAAGTTTCGAATATTCGCCCACCGCCTACTTGTGACCTCCATGCGCGTATTTCGAGCTGTCGTCTGCTTCTTTTCTGCGAAGCAGGCGACGCGGCAAATTGCACTTCTGTTGCCCTACTTGCTCTTCCAAACCGGGTGTTGACGGCTTCAGCTTGCAAGCCACTGCACGCTTTTGCCAGACATGACCACACGATTTCCACGAGAGAAAGCATTGGAAAGCGTATACACGCGAAAGAAAACTTTGTTATACCACGGACGGATGGAAAAAGAAACGTGCGGAGATGATGGCTTGGCGAGTGGAAGAACGCGGGTTTAATGCGATCCACAGGGGCACTCCGTCTCAAAGCGACCGGCGTGCTTTGATGGCGCGGATCCTTTCATGCAGCTCTCTGGTTATGGGACGCATCGAACCGAGCAAAAGTTTGAAGCACGGAGAAAAGAGGAAAAAGTAAGTTTGAGACGGATGGAAATAAGATGGGAGGACATGGATTTCGGCTCATCTCTTCGGAGACAAGATGGCGACGGAAATCAGAGTGCAAGCGACGGTTTGCAGACGAACATGAAAACTCCAGTCTGGGGGGTCGCAGCAAAGTAAAAAAAAAAAAAAAAACGTTTAAGAAATGTTAAGGAGTTCTCGAAAATGAAAAGCAAATAAAGAAAAAGCTAGACTGAACACGACCAAATTACCAATTTTAAGTATACATAAGCGTAGTAAACGAGAGAGAGAGAGAGAGAGAGAGAAATAGTTGTCGGAGCAATCCGAATGGACCGTTCAAAAGTCCATTAACTCGAGACACTGTAGGGCCCCGAGAAATAGTCTTGTCCGCTAAAGCTGTCATCTGTATACGTCACACTCACCTATTTATGTGCCGCCATTTTGCAGCTAAGTGAAGTCTGGACCAGCAGAGTACTCTGTATGCGCTACATACCCGAATATGAAAAAAGAAAACCAAAGAGACAAGCAAAGATAGATAGATAGATAGATAGATAGATAGATAGATAGATAGATAGATAGATAGATAGATAGATAGATAGATAGATAGATAGATAGATAGATAGATAGATAGATAGATAGATAGATAGATAGATAGATAGATAGATAGATAGATAGATAGATAGATAGATAGATAGATAGATAGATAGATAGATAGATAGATAGATAGATAGATAGATAGATAGATAGATAGATAGATAGATAGATAGATAGATAGATAGATAGATAGATAGATAGATAGATAGATAGATAGATAGATAGATAGATAGATAGATAGATAGATAGATAGATAGATAGACGACAGAAAGAGCTCGCGCAGAAGCGGACACACTTCCGTGTTTGGGTTTATACATAAACAAGTAACTTATTAACATTTATTATCTTGTGCGCATCACTTGCATTCCCATAACCTATGCGGACTTTGCATATTTATGTGACTGCCTTTGAATGCCAAAAAGAAATCAATCGAAATTTACTGCATCCATCAAAGTCAAGAAGAAAACGACACATGTGCTAACGCGTGTCCTTTTCTTTCAAGCAGCAATCACGAGAAATGCGTAAGCGGCACCGTCAGTAGCACTGTCACAAACGTAATCGCAGTGCATGAGTGAAAGCTTAGCACGCGTTCAGTGGTAATTACGTCTTTCTTTTCTCTCTATTCTTCTACTTCATTGTCATTGTAGGTATTTGTTTGCAGGTCATCGACAGCTCTTATTCTGGATATTGATCAATATACGGGCGTTTTCACCATCACTGGTTCAGAATGCTCGTGCTCGCGCACATATTTGTAACAGCGTAATAAAATCGGTTGATCTGCAGCGCTGCTCCCGTCCATTTCGTGTCTTAGCGCGCTTGTCTTTAGTTTTGCGCTGCGAATATCAATTCACGCTCTAGCAACCGAAAAGCCCGCCTTACAGCCGCGACAGCGTCCTCAGCCCGTGTTTCATTGGCGCTATTCCATGCAATAAGCAGTAGAGTACAGATGAGAGCCGTTCGGCGAGGTCTCGCATTATACAGTCAACCACAAAATTTTACGGACCACGGGATCTCAGAAAACGTTCTAATTTCCGAGCTGCCTGTAACAGTATCAGTAAAACAGACATCACAATGTTGTTCACGTATACTGGTAGAGGCCGTAAATGCGAATATTAAGCTGCGTTGCGAGGCTGCGCAGATATTCAGCTTTTTCACAGATCTCGCGTTCCGTAAAATTTTGTCGTTGACTGTACACCGCCACCACGCACCCATCTCCTTCCTTCGGCGACACCGCGCTGCATCGAGTACCGCGCCATCGCGTCCCCTTGCTCTCTCGCGTAGGCTCTCGAAAACGGTGACGTCACAAGCGGCCAGCTGCGGCCAGTGGCGCGTTGACCGACTCGTAGTTGCGACTCCTTTCCGCGGTGCCCCAAAAGCGGACAACGAAGGGCAGCGCTTTCGTTCTACGCACGCAGTGCTCCTCGGAGGCACGTCGCGGTGACAGCTGCTCGCAAGTCGTCTCTGCACCTGTTCTGTCCGTGCGCGTGGAACAATGAGAAAGTAGGGCGAGGGACGAGCGCTGGACTCCGAAAACGAAGTGCATCGGGATAGCTGCAGCGAAGTGAGCGGCAACGCGCCGCTAATGCCAACAGCATTTGTGTGATATACGAGGCAGTGACAGCATCGCAAACGAGATAGGGAGATATAAAGACAAGGAAAGACAGGAAGGTTCACCAGATGATGTCTCCGGTTTGCTACCCTGTACCGGGGAAGAGGGTGCGGAAGACGAGAGAAAAATGAACATAAAAAGAATACACAACTTTTTCTCTCAGAAAGGCTGTGAGCATGCGTGACGATCGAGAGCGTGCACTGAGCTGCAGAGCAGCGAAAAAGTCGGCAAGAGAAGCAGCCGAGTGTGAAGCAAGCATAAAATGGAACCAGTGCGTGCACTGAGCGAGAAGTGTTGAGCTATAGATACAGAAATGAAAGCAGAAGTGAAGTGCGGACGTTTCAGTAATCATCGACAAAAGCTTCCTTCCAAAAGCTGGCGGTCACGAATGTGGGCGAATGGATCCTTGGAGAGAGTTTGGCTCCTATTCGCTAACGGTATAGCTTGAGTGTATTGTCGGTATCAGAGAAGGTGGTGTAGTGCAATACCGCAGAAGACTTCTTGGCGATCATTTCAATAACACTAACGATATGGTTTACAGCAAATAGGCAAAACTAATAGAAATAAAGTGGTGGTATAGCTGACATTCTATTGTGTATTAAGCGGCATATAAATGAAAGTGGGCAGGCCATGTAATGCGTAGGGTAGATAACCAGTGCTCTATTAGAACTACATAATGGGTGCCAAGGAAAGGGATAGGCAGACGAGGGCGGCAGGGAACTGGGGGGTATGATGAAATTAGACAATTTGGAGACATGATGGTGTCGACTGGCGCAATATAGGGGTAATTGAGATATCTGGGAGAGGTGTTCGTCCTGCTGTGGACATAAAATAGGCTGATGCTGATATCATGATATGATGAGTTTCCGTAAATCGATAAAGCAAATATGTGAGCAGCCCAAATAGCAAGGAACACCCCATATGGGCGAGTCATTACGAGCCCTCTCAGTAACCGGCTCGTTTGAACAGCGCCTCCAGTAGCAGGGTCGTTTGGAAAAGAGATTGCAGGACTGACTTAACATTTCCGGCTCCGCTGACTTACACAAGATATACGCGGTGGTCAAACGTCGACTTGTGCAACTCACACTCCATAAAGTTTCCGATAACGTAGTTAATTCTCCCGTAGCGCGTCCATATTCGAGCCCTCGAATCCAAACACAAAATGCTGTTCGATTTGTATTCGATCTCTCGAGTATCTGTGCTGCTGCCCTGCTGCTGCAAGCAGCTGTTAACCGCACGGCGTAGCTGCTGTAGCATTACCGCGCGTCGTGCGAGCGGTAGATGCCATCCATGGTGAACTGGGTCGAAAAATGCACGACACCTGCGCTCCCATGGTGCATCCTCCTGATGCGTAGTTTTGTGTGCAGGTATGCAATGGCGATAATGTACCACGCTGATCCCTTATTATTATCTTTTATTGCGATAGCAATTATATGGACACTTCAACCGGATTTCTGCCGTCGGCGTCGCCGTCTCCGTGAGGTTCCGTATAGATTCCAAGGGCGATAAAATCGTCGCCGCGCGCCGTATGCGCGAGCGAAAGCACGCGGGGGACGCGCGCTATCACGGAGGGCGAACTCCCCCGCGCGCTATCACGGAGAGCGAACGCACGGCGGAAAGCAAACGCGACCGTCCCGCGAAAGGCCGTGGGGGTATGGGAGGGAGGGAGGCGGGGCGGCGCTGTGCTCCGGCACCAAAGGCGTATCGATCTTGCCACTCAATCTCCCACACGAAAGCGGGAAGGCAGCGCGGGAAGGAGGGGGGGGGGGGGGGGGGTCAGCTTCTCCTCTGCCAACAACTTCTCTGCACCACTCCTCTGCACTTCGCCCTGCGTTGGCGGTCGCCCGCACCGTCTCTTATCTCCACACGGCTCTGACCTTTGTATGCGCTGTGCATTCGCTGCTCAGTTTCCGTTGAAGCGATAGACCGCGCGAGCCTTCGCCCGCTGCGGCGTTTTGACAGTCGTTGTCTGCGGTCATTCAGTGTGATATATTCATGTTCGCTTGTGCGCGCTGACACCACGATTGTTAATTCAGTTAGTAAGCGAATGTGTCCAAGTTTATGCAGCCGATAAAACCACTATTCTTACTCCGAATAGCTCTCTACTAATTTGCTATCGCAATCGATGCTTCGCCTTTCGGGCGAAACTGCGACATTTTTTTTTTTCATAACTGTTACTGCTAGTGTCAATTTAGCGCAGAAGACGTAAGCGTGAACGTTGCGCAGATGGCGGATAGGCCCCATACGTTGAATGGACACTCTCGAGTTAACCAAGATGGCGTCACGGAGGCACGCTAATTAGGAGTGCGCAGATAATAGAGCTATGAGTTGGGCTAGTTGGAGTACGTTCATTGTTATTGCGCTATGCATACTAACGGGGACAAGCTGCATGGACACTGCGCTTCTTCGTGTCAGTTTGCGTCTTCGTTCCCATTCAGTGTCCAGCTTGTCCCGTTAATGTGTACAGTACACAGTGTAATAACAATGAATGAAAGAGCGCTCAGGTTAATCCCACTTTCAAAGGAAGTGCCCACATAATGCAAATTTAAAACATGCGTTTTGTGAAGCAGTGACTAATCTGTTGCCTATTTGCGAATCCATGCCAACAGAAATGCACTACTGAGGAACAAAGCCATTTCTTTCGACTATGGCCGTGGCGATCAACCGTGCCGTAGAAGCCGTTGCTGCTTACGAATTCATATGCTCCTCCCCCGTGCAATACTTTGGCTCAAGCTCTGTCCACGGGTTTTGTCCAATGCTTTTAAAGGCGCAAAGCACATGCGCGATAAAAAAGCAAAAAGCACAAAAAAAAAAAGAAAAGAAACTTCGTGCCAATGCCAACGAAGCTTTCGTGACGTATAAGCTCAAAAAAATTAAATTATGGGGTTTTACGTGCCAAAACCACGATCTGATTATGAGGCACGCCGTAGTGAGGGACTTCAGAAATTTGGACCACCTGAGGTTCTTTAACGTGCACCTAAATGTAAGTACACGGGTGTTTTCGAATATCGCCCCCATGGAATGCGGCCGCCGTGGCCGGGATTCGGTCCCAAGACCTCGTTCTCAGCAGCCCAACACCAGACGTATAAGCTCAAGCATAGAGAATAGTCATGAATAATATTGAGTATCTTCTGAGAAATTCCTTTGAATTCTTCCCCATCCTGAGAGCACTTTCCTTTGAGAACTAAAGGCTACCAGTGGTCGGTCACCTATTTTTTCTTTCGCATGAAATTAGGGGCGTGCGAGGAGTAGTTTTTGAGACCGAATCGAATACGAATCGAGTCGTGCCAGAAGCGAATAGAATGGAACATCGAATACTTTTCGATTAGTTCTCGAATAATGAACAGCCGTTTTCACTAATGATATAAAACGATGTTCACATCCGTTCACAACGTTATCAAGTTTCCGCCATTACGTAGCACGTTATGAAAAGCCGTTTATTGGCACCACATCTGGAGCATCAGGAACAAATCAGCAGTTTGTCCGCCTGTGCGGACAAACTACTGATGAGAGTGCGAATTATCGCGGTCTAGCCGGTAAAGTTCGGCTTCCTGGGCGACGTAGTTTGCTTGCTGCACTTCTCATGTTTTACATACACCGCGGCCGCAGGCATGGAATTTGTGGTACTTTCTCGCCAGTTTTATGTTTGATCGTGCACAGTTGACTCGAAACATCCGAAAGCTACTCGAAAACTATAGCGACTATTCGATCCGAAGACCGAATCGGATAGACAATGTTCGACTCGCTATTGAAGAGAGGCTCTGGAGAGAGAGAAAGAGAACATTTAATGTGTCACACGCGTTTCCAGTAGAAACCAGATCGTGTGTGTGTCTTGGAGCTCAAAAGCTCTGACTTTCTACGCTCTGAGGATGACTGCACTGAAAAGTCCGCTCGCGTCCTTTAGACATAGATACGCATTCAAATGCCGTACTTGCTATGCATATCGCTAGACATACTGCGCACTGTGTAAAAACAAAAATACAAATTTAGGGGCGGTCAACGACACTCCAAGAGAAACCAGGCAGCTGTGAATAACTATGAACGTAAAAAAAAAAAAAAAAATGGCCACTTGCGATTTGATCAGAAAAAAAAAAAGAAAAGTAGAATACCTATATATTCTGTGCTTCTCGTACAATTATGGTACCATAGCCATTAAACAGTATGGACAAATAGTGACAAGTCAAAGATCAATCTAGCTCAAATATCTCTGTAAAAAAGTGACTGCACTATGTGCTTCGTTTGCAAAATTTGTTTTCTTTTTTTTTTCATCGATTTTACGTGTTCGATCGCACTACGAAAGTGCGCAAAGCGTTACAGTGTTTGAAAGCTGAGTGTCTAAACTGCGAACAAATCGGGCCACGCGGCATGAGGCAAAAACTTGCGTATAGGTCGCATGGTCGTACAGTGAGAATCATGCTTGTCTAGGATGGCCGGCTGCGGACTGCGCGAACATCCGCAGCTGTCAGCTATAGCGGTAGCTGTCTACAGGGTTCAAGATCTGTTTGTTCAATGACGCATGAACCAGCCATGCAGTATATGACAATGCGCGGTGCGATTGTGGCGTCGGCCTGTGCTTTGTTTCGCGACGAAAGATCGCGACGAAATTGGCCGATTGAGCACCCTGAGCAAAGTGTGATTGATGCTGTACGTTGGTCTTTGTTCTATGGCTGTACTATAAATGTACGAAAGTAGGGCACTGTCACAAGCGCTTACACATACAGCGCGCGCGACATATATCGAGGTTCCGAGTTCAGCAACCCAGAGTGGCGTCTCAACACCTGTTATATATATATATATATATATATATATATATATATATATATATATATATATATATATATATATATATATATATTAAGTCAAAGCTATATTTGCCTACTTCCCCCGGGTTCGGCGTGTCCTCGTGCGTGTCGTGAAGTGAACTGAGCCGATCCCGGAGACAGGTTTAGTAGTAAAGTGTACAAATTACGAAGATGAGTGTAATCACAACGGGGCCGATTCCCGGAGATAGTGCTGACTTATAGTGGGCAGATCACGAAACCAGTGCACATTAGCTGTCCTCGTAAGGGTTTTAATGTCACTTGTAATGCGGGTCTATCGCGTTAAGGCGGTCGAATTACAGATATCTCAGGTGGGTGTAGCATGTGGACCCAGATTTCTCTCCGGATTTGGCGTCGGTGTCTCGCCAAGCAGACGTCGCGACGGTTCTCTCACACAGCTTAGGCGGGGAGAGGAAAAGTTCGTATAGTTAAGTGCGACCCTAAAGGACGCTTACCTAATCAGCGCGATTGTTCATCGAATGTGAAGCAGTGACGATCATTCGGTTTGTTCAACTAACAAAGTCAAAATTCCTTCTCGTGTGCGTATACTGTTTCAACACAAACAATATCATTGCATGCCTGACATCGACATAGCATCTACACAACTGAACATGGCATCTACATGACATAACACAGCGTGTTCACGTAACGTCAGACAGATTTGGCATTAACACGAGCATGTATACATCAAACAAGCTTCACGTCCAGCGATTCCCACAGTGCGTAATTCTATTAACTTAATTCCCTTCGTGAAGATAAGTGTAACATGAATGTCACCTTTCAAGTGTAACATGTATGTCACCTTTCAAATGAACTATGTCGTCCTCTCATGCTTTCCCCAGTGTCGTTGACTGTTGACCTGCTTAGTGCACGCAGCTGCGTGTGGCTATCACAAGAACCTTCCATACGGTCAGCCACGCTGCCCATTCACTCCCCGCGACAGGATGGCGATTTCTAAAACAGTGTCGATCGATAAGCGACGCGTGTCGACCCTTCACCGAACGGTGCATACGTCACAGCGGTCACCAAACACGAGAGCACAGGCGCGGCCTGCGCGGCGCCAGGGTGAAACGTGCAGACGATCAACTCACCTTGAACGCGACGTCGTAGAATTCCACGCTGCTGATGGACGAATGGCGAAGCATGGCCCGGCGCAAAGCGGGCCCGTTTCCGTTGGCGACGGGGCAGGAGGCGGGCATGGGCGCCGGGGCCGGCGACGCGCGACCGGAGCTTGGCGCCGTCGACGTCCGCGACACGGGCGACGCGGGATTCGACATCGCGGACTTTGTCGAGCACACAACTCCACGACAGGCGCTTACGAGTCGTCGACTGGACCGACAAAACACCACACCGTTCGCAGCTCCGAGCACGGATGCACGAGGATAAATTTCTCACAAAAAGCGGCGCGAGGCCAGCAGAAGTGTAGCAGACGCCATAATTTCCGCGCGTTGTCTGTGTCTGCGTGGGAGGAGCGCGCCGTTGCCGACGCTGCCACGAGCAGACGCTCAGTGAGCTAGGCAACCACGGCGACACGTTGGGGCCGTTAGCGTCATTAAACGAAAAAGAGAAACCGTGATGCTCGCCGCCAGCTGAAGCAGCAGCTGAAGAAGGGAACGTCAGCCGCCACCACGCGACGCGGCGCGAAAGCGCGTAGCATAAAGCAAGCGCGAGCCTGGCGCCGCGTTGCGCGCCGCTACTGAACCAGAGTTTCTACGTTATGACGATAGGTGGCGCAACCAGTCGAACGCACGAGGCCAGCAACGTTTGCGCGCCAAAAGTTGACATGCAGCCGGCCAATGGTGACGCTCCTTCCTCCATCGCCTTGCCGTAAGGTGAGAGAAAAATCTACGCAATAAGTTAAATGCATGCTCCGAAAATTTTGGAGACGGCAAGAAATATGCGAATATGATATTTACGTCTTAGCCAATTCACAATTTTTGCTTGCTTATATTAGAAAGGAAAATGGAGCGACCAGCAGACGCTGCTAACAATAGCGGATCGTGTCACTGGTTTGCTTGACGGCGCGTTTACTTCTCGTTTCTGATCTCACAAAGGACCATCAGCGTACAAAATATTTTGCTGGGTGGCACGAGAAAGGCTGGAACACGTGAAGAATGAATGCTTGCGGAGAAGACGAAGCGTTAGAAGTGCACTCTACTGCCTTTGTCCGGACGGGTGCCTTACGTGAACAGTAGAAGGATCCTTTAGACAAGTAAAAGCGGCAGCTTGAGGAGCCCACAATTTCATTGCGCATGTAGTGTACGAAGAACACGCGGGTAGCTTTGTTTTTTGGTTATCTCATATCCCAGTCATTCGGTGCTGTTTCGATCGCGATCGAATTTATCGTCATCGATTGGGGCGGATTAGGATAAACTCTACGGTTGGTACGCATCTCGTCTAATATTGCACGCCGGTCGGAACGCGCCAGAGCAAGTAATTCGGTACGGTTCAGTGAATCGGGCCACCACAAGCGAAGACCCTGCAGACTTACGCGGGACGTGGCGTGTGATACTTCATTATCTCTGATCTCCGAATGACCAGGTATCCACTGAATCCGTGCCTGTATGGGAGGGTGGGCACCGAAGCTGTTAGCTGTAGTGTGTTTTAATGCCGATTGGCTCATTTGCGCAAGGTGCGGGAGGGAGCCAATCGCGTTCGAGAAATTTGATCTCCATCAGGCGCGCTCGGCCGCGCGCGATCGAAAGTGCACCGTGTGACACCCGTATAGGAAAGTGTGCAGAAACACGACTTACACCATGAGACAAGAAAATCATAAGACTATGCATATATGTATATATCTGCCAATTAAAGACAAGGCAAGTTACTGTGTAGACAAATGTGGTCGTGTTCAAGTGAGCTCTGCCAGAAAGGTAGATTATGCCGCTCCCTGCAAGCGCTTTTAATTGACCATTATGGTGAGCAGGTATAGGTGTTACTGCATGCACTACGGTTTCTTTCGGAATCATCTTTTAAAATGGGCGTTATATATATACAGGGTGTTTCAGCGAACACTTTCAAAAATTCTTAAAGGTTGCCTGTGGCAGATAGCATAATTCTAGATCATGAGCTGGTCTACTCGAAGAGGCGGACAATACTTGCACAAGAAATTAAAACGCATAATCGAATAATTAACAGAAATTCACTAATTAAGTTTTAACTAATTACCTGATGGCCCATATTGCAATTTACACATCGTAGCCGTGGAGTTCGCAAGGCGGACCCAATTGGAACGAATTCTCGGGATGACACCAGTTTCGAGATATTAATTCCCAAACTTTGCCGAGAAATGCATTGGCGTTCCAGTTAGGTTCCTAACAAAACGTCGCTTTTTGCATTGAAGATCAAAATTAACTGAAACGCCAATGCATTTCTCCGCAAAGTTCGGAAATTAATTAATATTTCGAAACTGGTGTCATCCTGAGAATTAATTCTAAGTGGATCCGTCTTGCAAACTCCCCGGCTACAATTTGTAAAATGCAATATGGGCCATCAGGTAATTAGTTAATAAACTTAATTAGTAAATTTTGTTAATTAGTCGATTATGCATTTCAATTTTTTGTGCAAGTAATGTCCGCCTCTTCAAGTAGACCAGCTCAATAACTAGAATTGGGCTATCTGCCACAGGCACCCTTAAATAAATTTTGAAAGTGTTCTCTGAAACACCCTGTATATATATAATCGCGTATGTTCAAACTATGGCTTGCGTTGAAATAAAGTTCACGAGGGTTGCAATGTGGTCTTGTTAACGCATCTTGGAGGGTTTACGGTAGCGCGATTAAAAGACAGCGCCGTGTGTGTCCCTGTGTGACTTCTTTTGTCCTGCCTTTTAATCGCGCTACCATAAACCCTCCAAGTTGCTTTGAAAGTTCCCCGAACTCCGCTAAGGTTCTCGCGCCTGTTGGCACAGCAACATGCTCTTCGTTCTCCGCCTTCACCATTTGATCTTGGCACGGTTTTTTTTTTTTTTTTTTTTTTTTTTTTTTGCTAGGAATGATACGAAGATCCCAAATAATAACGCATCCCATTTTTTTCCCCCTTGAATTATGGGCCGATACGTGACAAGAATTTCAAGTGAGCCTCTGAGGCTGGTGTAATGTAACAATTGTCTTCGCCCTATTCTATTCCATGTTTATCATGCACCGCTCCGGACTGGCCGATTGTGATGATTCCAGTGACTCAGGTGGGAACTGCTCGGACGAATGCCGAAAGATGGAAAGGAATAGAAAGAATCGTTACGCCGTTCCTTGTTCGCCTTAGTTACAGCAAAGTCCGACATTTTCTTAGGAACTTACCCAGAGTACTTTTGTTCTTTCTTTTTTGTGTGTGTGTGTTGAATTCACGCGTGTCATCGAGTGTCACACAACTGCGGCCTGCATGCTCGTACATGTACAATGCACGGCCGAGAAGAGCAGCAGCCTCACCGTGAAGCCAATGCCGACGGTGGCAGAGAAGGAGCCCGTCTGGAACTTGCCCTGGTCGAACTGCACCAGCAGCGATGTCTTGCCCACTCCGCTGTCGCCGACCAGGATCGTCTGCACGACAGTGGTTGATTCTACGCAGCTGCCACTCTTTGAGGTATTCGTAAGCAAAAACAAAGCAGTAACGATCGGTTGTTAACGAGAACAGTGAACAGTCATTACTCGCTGGTAGCGGCAAGTATCCAAGCACGTAGCTGCGCATGTTCAGAGCCGGAGCCACGAGGCGTTGCCCCCGTCCATCTGTTTGCAATTAGATCCCGACACTGCATCTCATGCGGTATTATTGAAGACTAAGGCGGCGCTCCAGGGGTCCAGTCGAACTCATCCTTGCCATTTATGAGTTGCCGACCTCGAGCGTCATACAACAGACACACGTTGCTATAGGGTGCCCACACGGTATTTTATACACTTGACCGTCCTGTAAACTATTATGTTACATAATTAGTTAAGCGCTAAAGGATAATAGCAAACGTTGTAGTACATTGCCACACTTAAAGCATTGTAATCGGAGAGAAAGAAGAGAAGACGAGGCTGGTAAATAAAAGGAGCGTCCCGTTGACTTCTCTGGGAGAGGGAATACTCGGAGACATTTAGAAGGATATACGCGGTGAACCCAGCCACGAATCCGTCGGTCAATAAACGGAGGTGGTAACGTAATATATTCACGTTACGCCAAACGATGCTGGAAAATTTTCACGCACTTATTCGAATGAATAAAAAATAATATGAAAAAGACAGGAAGAAAAGAAAAACGCGCACAATTCTGCGTGAGATGCTGAATGCGCCGGGCTCTCACCCCGCATTATCTGAGTCTCTGCAGCTGGACTCGAGCATGTTCTTCACTTGATGGGGTAGTGAGGAATGCGTAAAATTGAATTGGCAAGGAAACCGACTTACTATAATTCTGTCTTACTCTAAGGAGGCGTACAAATTTTGCCCCCTTCCTGATGCGTCTTAACTAGATGCAACTTAACTTGAATAGTGGTGTTTAAGTGAATGCCAGTCTTGTGCACTGCTTATGTAAACACTTTTCGGTTGTATGACAGGAGTTATTGCGTGAAGTCACGCAACCCAGTCACGTGAAGGTCACGTATAGCATTGCAGTGGAGCTGATTCGGGACGTCTACGTCTCTGTCATTTTTTTTTTTTTTTTCTCGTATGTCTCGTATACGTCTTACGTGGTGGCCGCTTCAAGCTACCGGAAATCAGTAAGAGTCCCGATGCTGCTCTCTGAATACCATTCCGTATTTTCTCGTATAAATATCAACGTTTACATCAATTCAAATGTAGGCCCTTGCCTCGCGTCAGATTACGTATCGACCTAGTTTCTTAAGCGCAAATCGCGAGCGATCTCCGGCAGCGGCGTTACCGGGCAATAAATAAACCAGAGCACAGATATGAAAGGGTGCACGCAAGCGTTCATCGGCGCAACCGGCGCGGTGGAGTCGGGAACGTTGCACGCGACAGCGCTATTTTCGGGGGAAGGGCCCGGATAATTGCGGGCCGCTCGATGGCCGTCCTCGGCGGCGGATGGAGAGGGATATAGCCCTGTCTCGCGAGGATGCTCTTGTCTCTATACGAACCCGATAAAAATCGGATTGAGTTGGCTTGTGGGCTCCAACCGCGGTCGTCTGGTCCGTCTAAAGACTATATAGCGGGTCGGACCGAGCGACAGTCGAGGTTAGTTTCGGTCAACCCTAGCTCGAGTCCACCCTATGTAGCTCTTGCAAGGGCAGGATGAACCAATGTTGGTCCACCCTGCAAGGTAGGTTTACTCGTCCACGAATGCACCTAAATGAAGTCGGATCGGGCTAGGTCAGTTCAACTTCTGACGAGCCCAATAAAACACGTTGTTGGGCCAGTCGGTGCACATGTCATTTGACCAGAATTGCGACACGAACAGGCGCCTGTCCGTGTCGCCGCTCCTATCGTTCGTGTGCTTATTTGTGCGCAACAATTCTGGTGAGGAATCGACTTCCGACTCGATCCGCTCGCATCGAATTCACGTAAACGAAGCTACTGTTAACATCAGTGGACTCGTCAGCCGAAACAAATGAGCAGCAGCGGCCCATCAGTGGATCATGCCGACATAACGCGTACATATGCTCACGTAGACTTTCCTGGCGTCGCAGCACGGTGAAGTGATCGAATCTTTAAGTCATATCTTACCGGAAGGAACAAATTTCCCGTATCAAAGGCTGAAGTATTCACGCCAGCATCGCGTCGCACTGCAGCCCGCTAGCTGCCCGCTATAATAGAAGGTAGACGCGCTTGCAGTTCAGCTATTAGAAAAACGTCACAGAAAAGGCTTTCTTTCGGTTAGCACTACAGTGGAGGGAAACCTATGCCAGACGTCGCTACTGCACACGCAGCTTATGCCTGCAATACTGCGTGAAAGCCATATTAGCGCTAAGCGCGGACAACTGGTGCCAGCAACGACCTTCTATATACAATAGCTTGTGATCAGGCACGTGCGATAGCGTGTACTAATGAGCGGGTTGGCAGGTCGCGTCAAAGTGAAGGCGCTTCTGGCGTAGAAAGTAAATTAATTTCCATATGATAAGTGCATTCGAGTACTTTGGGCAACGCTACGTAACGCAGTTATTACTTATCGTATGAAGTGGGCGTGATATTGCGATCGGACGTCGGAATAAAAGAAAGTGATGCTCCGCGGGATTCCCCATGCAGCTGCGAGCATGATCCTCGGAAGAAGAACCGCCGCCTTCCTTCACAGTGTTCGTAGCCCTCCAGGACACGTTTCGCCCATCAGCTGTCAGCTCAAATCCTTCGGTGCCCGGCCATATTCCGTCGCGCGAAGATGCGATAGTGTCTTCAAGATGGAACCAAATATAGGCTGCCTTTTGTTCAGCGCAATGATATCAGCGACCCTCTTCAACACGGTCCAAGTAAGACCCGAGCCCAAGGCGAAGAACTGAGACCGCGAGGCGCGTTAACACGCCGACAGCCCCAGTAACCCAGAAGCCAGACACGGGGTTAACGAACCGCACCTGCAAACGTCAGACATGCGGCACGGATGCTTTTCACTTGTGCGACCATCCGCGTCGTCTGCTACGTACTGGGCCCCACCTTGTGTATGATGTCGTCTGCGTCGGGGTCTTCCAGCAAGTATCCAGCCGACCCACGGGTCTGCTTGTCCTGGCCGTTGCCGACGACCCGCAATCCCGCGCCGCCATCGGTGTCGGAGGCGGCGGCCATCTTTGCCGAGACGGGGTCTTTTTTTTTTTTTTTTCTCTCTCTTCGACCGCGGCTGTTCTCGTAGTGCGCGCCCTCCGTCGACCGACGCAGGCCGGCACGGCCCTTATACCCTGCGCCAGCCAAGCCCCCCGTTCCCCTTCACTCCCACGGCCCATCTCGCAGTCCTCTGATGTGCGGATCGATGCGGCCTTCAATCCGGCTGCGGCTGCGGCTATGAAAACAACTGCGTCGTCTGCTATTCGTGCGTCTGCTGTTCGTGCGTCTGGTACCACAATGCGGGCGCGTATACGAGTATCGCAGTCTTCTGCGAAGGTCGAGACGTTTGTCGTGCCATTGGCATTCAGAGGGGGAAGCAGAAGCAGTGATTTCGTATGTACCGCTTCTGCCCGAATGCAAGAAGCATGCGACAGGAATTCTCTCGCGGAATTTCACGTCTTGGTCGGTACCATCTGCCTGATAGATAATGATTCAGTCTTTGTCTACGCAGCTTCCTTGAATGCATCTGTTGCTGGCCAAACGACAAAAATCAGCAAACGGGATCCAAACAACGCTGCGCGATTTTCTGTATGGCATAGCAGCTTGTGGCATGTGGCATAACAGCAGTTATGGCATAACAGCGATTTTCTGTATGGCATAGCAGCTCTGAGGAGATCACAAACGGGGTATAAATTACGGGTTTAGTCATCACAGATGGTTGAAAAAGCTCTCTTGTACGACAAACGCAAGAGCGTCGTGCCTTGTGTGCATGTCGTTTTTACATGTACATAGGTGATCAGAACACAATTTGTCGTATGCTGAATGGTACGTATACACACCGCATACGTTCCTTCCATCCATATCAGTCTTTCTCTTTATTTCTTTTTCTCTCATCAAGAAATTCTTTAAAGTCGAGCTGCGCCTCAAAAATTTTGTTTTGTTCAGCTAGGTCAAGTCATTTATTCAATCAGTCAGTCGTTCACTAGCGGGTAGGTGGCTCACTCACTCACTCACTCACTCACTCACTCACTCACTCACTCACTCACTCACTCACTCACTCACTCACTCACTCACTCACTCACTCACTCACTCACTCACTCACTCACTCACTCACTTGATCGATCGATCAGTTCAGTCAGTCAGTTCGTCTGTAGATCCTCACTCAGTCGGTCAGTTGATCGACCGATCGATCAATCAATCAGTATGAGTTGTTTCATCTTCCCAGTGCAACTCCTAAAGGTGCCAGACCAGACCATCCACAGGCTATTGTTCAGTACAACTTTCTCTGCGCTCCACTTCCCATTTGGTCTCTCCATACTCTTAGACAGTCTAACATATGGATTGTTGTCCACGGAATAGCTGATCGAGGACAACCAGCCGTCGATGAGAATAGGGACACGACTTCCCACGGGGAATAGCCAGTCTCTGTATAAAGATGCGCACGCCTCCCTGATTTCTTTTTGCGTATGAACGAAAGATGTGTGCCTGCACCCGACTAGGTCAGTAATGCCCGCACTTTACACACAAGACAGCACTGCACACGATATACACGCCAGAAAAATTAAAAATAAATAAAAGTTGCAGCGAAACTTGAAGAATGGCAATAGGATATGTAACGTAAACGTGGCTGATATGATAAAAAAGAAAGTCTCAAGAACACGTTGGAAACAATGTCAGTACGGTGCACTGTGGCTCACTTATGCACATGGAAACTTAAATACCACTTCAGGAAAAAAAAAAAAAAAAAGAGTCGAGAGAGAGAGAGAAAAAAGGAAGAAAATCGATAAATGCAGATGCAGTGTGAAACGAAGCTTTCGTAAAGCCGATGTAATTAAACGCTATAAATATAAATGCGATGCTCACAAGTGTATTTTATTGTCACCCCGTGCAAAGTGTAATCTCATGCAACTTTAGTGCCGTGCAATGTTTGTGTTTATGGATTACGCTGTTAACAAGCCATGCCAGCGTACGTACAAACAGTGATTCATACGAATGCACGCAGACGTCGACGCAGTTATGTCACACTTAAGGAGGACGAAGGCAATGTTTCACGTTTGTCGAGGGGATTAGAATGGCGACGAGAGGTGCACGCAGAGAGGAATACGACGTAAAGGACGTGTGGCAAGGTTGACTACTATTCGCCCGCTTCATTTCAAGGTGTGTGGCTTTGTGAGAACTTGCGCGCCCACGTGACAGTGCGCACCCGACGCTCACGTGAAATGAAGCGGGTGACGTGCGTGACGGCAAGACAGCCACGTTTCAGTGGCCACGTCGCGCGCGTCCCGGTACGGCAAGACACGTGACGTGCGTGACGCACGGAATGCGTCACGTGATGCATCACGTGTGCACGTGACGCGCACGGCAAGACAGCAGCAGTGGCAGCAGCCGCAGCCACGGCCAGCAAAGTCCGCGAGGGTTCGCTAAGATAGCTTCGCTTTAACACATAAGCCGAGAAGCAGGCTAGTCAGTTGTGCGAACAGCGAATACGGGGCACAAAACGTGCAGCGGCTGAAGTAAACCGCGTAATTTCATACCGAGTATGTCCGGGGAATATGCCCGCCACAAATTCACACCTGTGTGTGGCAAAGACGAAAAAAAAAAAAAACGACGTTTGTATATTACAAGATTTTTGATTTGCGAAAGGTCGTGCTTCAACTCCGTACGAGGATCTCAAAGCTCTACGAGAGAGAGAGAAAAACGAAGAATGAAATGTAGGGAGGTTAACCAAGGACGTGCCCGGTATCTACCCTACACTTGGGTAGGGGGAAAGGGTAAGAAAAGATAAGAATGAGAGAGAAGAAAGAAATTGGAAGGACGCTTAAGCTTCGCCATTAAGAGCGGAACGCGATAGCATTCAAAGATCCCTGACTGCTACTCATGGTTCCCGACGACTGCAGCTTATGCAACCGTAATGGTTACTGGCAGACACTGGCGGCGAACGCTATGCACGTAGGCGAGCTTTCTGGTGGAAACGCGGCCTCTTGCGTGGGCCGATCCCCGAGATGGTGCGCAACCGCGCCGAAGAAATTGCATCATTTTCAGGTTTCCGTATATGTTTCGCACTTTTAATATTTCAGTCTGAGAAGAATTAACATAAAAGGCACACGCTGTGGGTATTTTGTTTCCTGACATTTGTTTGTGGATTGTCATTCTCAAAATTCCGAGGAATAGCCTTGCCAAGAATGCGAGACAACATTAATGATAGAATGGTGTGTCATACCTAAACGTGGTTGGGGATGATTTTTCTCGGCCGCAGGCGCCAATGCCGACGCCGGATTTTCTGCGACATGGAACCCTAAACGCTATCGCGTTCAAATAATAGAGTGTCAGTCATTCGCAGAGTCAATCGCAGAGAAATGTCCGCTGTCACAGGCGTTCGTACAGCCCAGTAGCTTTCAAGAATTGCTGTACTAGAGTTCTAGTGAACCACGGGACTAGACTTTCGTCTGTGATGCTCGATCGTACTCTGTGTGTCATGTAATGTGTTGTGGTACGCTTTAATCTTTTTATTTGACTTTATATTCTTCCTCTTACATTTTTGTCTCTCTATGTGGTGTTTGTTTACATGTGTAACATGATTTAGTTATTATCCATAAATAATTTATTTAGCGTGCCCAGGAACAACATTGAAGCCATGGTGCTGGGGCACAGAGAAAAAAAAAACGAAAAAAAAAAAAAACGGCTGAATGTAAAGCAACTACGACCAAAAGTTATCGTATAAAAAAATGGAAGGAAAGAAAATCAAACAGTTACATATGATGATGATAATAATAATAAACCGAAGCTTAAATGAAGCACAGGAACGTATGGGCTTTGGGCGCATGGCAGCATACGCGCTGTTCATATACACTATAGTACTATATTCTATAGCGAGTTTAATCCTAATGTTGGCACGTCTGCTTGGACATTGAGAGTTGGGTGGGACACGCAAGATGGTCTGCGCTGGTCAAGTCTGTTTTGGGGGACACGACATTGCGCCGGTTAGTCGACAGCTTCCCGCGCAATTCTCCAAGCAAACCTCCTTATGTTTGATGTGAGAGTGAACAAGCTTGCCCTGCCACGCTCCCGAGATGCTTCAAAAGCTTTTGTTGTGTCACGGCGGAACGAGTTTAAAGCGAACGAAGATATATCGAAGAGAGCCGGAAGTACCACGGAAGCAACGAGGTGGCGTTATATTCGGGTGATTGCGGCAGTGGCACCGCACAGCTGGCAAAATAATCGCTGCCCCAGATGCGCAAACCTTGTCGTTCCTCACGAGCCGTGTCTTTTGACGGCAGTAGCTGCAGCAGCCTGTGGCGTCAAGCTATCGAACGAGGATGAACAGCAGCTTTCTCCCCCAGTTATTCAAGACCGGTGACGTGCGTGAGCAGCCAACGGCCGCTGCACGAACTTTGTCGCAAAAGGCCAATCGCGGATGAAAGGCGTAGGCGTACATATTCAAGCTCCATGCATGCCACGTGGTATACGCTGCCGAGACCGAGTTCGGGTGGAAAGACAAAAAGAAAATGGAATGTTATCCCCCCCCCCCTTTTTTTTTTTCAGTTTGTCCTGCGAAATAAATACGTATTTAAATGCAACCTTGAAGACTTTCCTCGTGTAGGATGTATAAGTTGTAGTAGTTGCTTAGCGAACTTGTCGTCCGGCCATCGGAACCAACACCTACAACTTTCTGTCTGATCAGTCCGTAAGCGTGGCAGCTCCTATAGTATCATGACCCTACGCGTCCCAGGCTTACAAAGCGACGCGGGCATTGCTAGGGTTCCTGAATCGACTGACCCCGGTGACCGATTGTAGGCGTGGTGTGATGGACAACCGCACGTGCTCTGAACTTCTCATTAATAGTACCTTCCTCCTTCACTTCCCTTTCTTTCTGTTTTTCGTCCCTTTACCCCCCCCCTTTCTCCTGCGTAGAGTAGCAAACCGGACACGCGTCTGGATGATCTTTCGTTCCCCCCCCTCCTCCTTTCTCGATTAGCCCTCGATCGTTCCTTGGCAGAGCCGCAACTGGGTAGTGAATGTCCGCTGCAGAAGCTGGAATATAGCCCACTTTTGACAATTTTCCAGGTCTTCAGGTGTTAGACCTCAGGCCCAGGTGACGGAAAGGGAGGTGACGGAAAGATTACGGGAAAGGGAGTAGACAAACAGAGGGATTAAGGCTTTTGGGCTAATAGGTTAGATCGGGGCTCCGAAGGGAAGGTATCAGACAGTGGCTTAGCCAAGTATATCTTTCGGGAAAGGAAGGGGGGGGGGGGGGGGTGCACGTTCCCGGTGTGTCGTGCTATCGTCGTCCTCCGGATGTCGTCACGCCATCGTCGTCACGTGCTCGTCGTCACGTGCTCGTCGTCATCCCCTTGCCCTGATGTCGTCCGGTCGTCGCGCTGTCGTCATTATGCCTTCGCCATAACCTAAGAATTGTCAGCTCATTGTCGTCATACCACCTTTTCTCCTTTCAACGACGTAATTCCTTCTTCGTAGTTCCATCGTCCTTACTGCTTCGGCGACGTACAGTCATCGACATGCCGCTACTCTCATGGGCGCCTTTGGCAAGCGAGTGCGCAGTGGGGCGATGCCGGAGTATTAACTACAGCCGAAGCAATGGAAGTGACAATAATGGATTTACACATACAAGTACAGATACGGTGTGTCGCTATACGTTGCTCGAATACTAACGGCATTACCATCGTCAGTCGTCGTCAAATGAGTTCTGCCGTAATATTCCTCGCTTCCCTAGCTCTTAAGACTGCGTTAATTCAAACGAATCTTAAACCGGACGATTCAGAAGGAATGAGCGCGGCTTTTTAACGCGATTGTGGATGATAGAGGAAAACATGGTATTTTATTGGCACAACTCCATTTTCCCCATTCAACTACATCAGAAAAGCCGAACTCTTCTAGTTAGCGTACCTTCTAACTGTCCCGATTCGCCCTAGAGGCGCCCGAATTCATTCCGACCATAAATCTCTCGAAAAACTTCCCAAACCCTACCACGCAAAAAAAAAAATAAATAAATAAAATTAATAAAATGAAAAAAGTGAATAAATAATCGTGAGTGAAATGAAACAACTTTATTGAGACCAGCGGATTGAGGCCTGGGCCTAGGCCGCGCTAGGAGTGGTAGAGAGACCCTGTCTCCCGGCCGCCTCTCGAGCTCGCTGGATGGCCCATAGTTGATCTTGCAGATCTGAGCTGATCAGCGCGGCTTTCCACCGCGCCCCAAGCTGTTCTGGGCAGACTGCATATTCATCCTGAACATGTGCGCAATCCCATAGAATGTGCTCTAGGGTGGCGTGTTCTGTCCTACATAATTTGCACAAGTCATCTGGGTATAGTTCGGGGTAGATGCGATGTAGGTGCACCGGGTTGGGGAAGGTTCTAGTTTGAAGTCGCCTCTAGTCAACCGCCTGAGATCTGTCTAATTTGGAGCTAGGAGGTGGGAATATGCACCTCGACATTTGGTAGAAGCGGGTGATGTCGCAGAATCTGAACATTCTGTCCCTCTCCTTCCAGGTCTCCCCTCCCGTTCCTTCGGGGGAAGCTTCTTCGCGAGCGCGGTAAATGAGACCTCGCGCGACGCGGTGGGCTTCCTCGTTGAGGTTGGGAGCGGGGGACTCACAGGAGGTGTGGGCTGGGAACCAAATGATGTATCTGTCTTCGAATTCCTCTGATGATATGAACTGTGCTTTCCCATGGAGTATGTTAGCGGCCTCGGGTGACATTCTTCCTCGCGCATAGTTTCTGATGGCTGACTGCGAGTCGGTGATGACGTATCTACATTTGGGGGAAATTAAGGCCTGAGCGATAGCTACTTCTTCTGCAATTTCACTGTTATTAGAGCGTATCGAGCATGTGCTTATGCACTCGTGGTCGGAGTTTATTACTACTGCGACGTAGGATTCGTGACTCGGGTACTCCGCTGCGTCCACGAACAACGCCTCCATGTCTCTACCGTATGCCTTGAGTAGAGCTTTGGCTCTGCTTTCCCTCCTTCCCTGATCAAGTTCGGGGTGCATGTTTTTGGGCAGAATGGGGACCTGGATCTTTTCCCTGATTACCTTGGGAATCGACACTTTACATCCTTGTTGATTCTGATAGGTTATCCCTAATTTGCTGAGGATACTCCTGCCCGTGCACGAACCGGCTAGTCTCTCCAACTGAGCAATCTGTTGAGCCTCTATCAGCTCCTCTAACGTGTTGTGTACACCCAGTTGAAGTAGTCGCTCGGTGCTGGTGCTATCTGGAAGGCCTAGAGCTTGCTTGTACGCCTTTCCTATGAGTGCGTTGATCTTACCTTTTTCGGCTGAATACCAATTGAGGTATGCCGCCACGTATATAATGTGACTTATGGCGAAGGAATATATAAGTCTGACGACTTTAGCTTCTTTCATTTCCTGGTGTTTGTTTGTGACTCTCTTGATTAGCCTTATTGCGTTGGTGACTTTAGTTACAAGCCTCTTGGCGGTTTCTCCGTTAGTGCCCCTGGATTCGATGATGAGTCCTAGGATTCTGATCTGTTCCACTATGGGGATAGTCCTGCCGTTTTTGGTGCGAATTTGGATTTCTTCGTAGGCTCGGTTCCGGTTGTAGCCCTTGGGTGGTATGCCTTTGAGCGTGGGTCGATAGAGGAGGAGTTCGGATTTATCCGGCGAGCACTCGAGGCCAGTACCTTCGAGATACTCCTCGATCATGTCGACGGCTTCCTGTAGTCCCTGCTCTATCTCTCCGTCGCTACCTTCAGACACCCAGATGATGATATCATCTGCATATAAGGAGTGATGTATTCCATGTACAGAGTTGAGCCGTTGCGGGAGTCCTATCATCATTAGATTGACCAGCATGGGCGATATGATTGAACCCTGCGGGGTGCCAGCGCTACCCATGTGTCTCTCCTCAGATCTGAGTTCTCCCACTCCTCGATCGTGCAGCACATAATTTTCCTTATGCGCTAGGTAGCTATATATAGCCGATGTCATATTTAAATTCATGCAATTTGTGTGCAGATAGTGTACGCCTAACCATCGTGGGCCTAACTATCCTAACTCAGTTCGCTTCAAATCGAGACTTGCGTTGAGACGCGTCGCAAGTGATGCATAATGGCCACTTCCCTTAAGTCAGCTTCGCCGCAATGCAGTCTTGTTAGGCGGCGAAGCACACGCAAATTTTTTGCGGTGAAGTCTATCGGGAATGGAAAGGAGCCACTTGTCCAGGAGCCGGTCTCAGTACGAGCGCCGTGTAACTCCATTGGCAGCCTTTTCACGGCTGTGTCTGACGTTGCTGTGACTAAGAAAAAAAAAAATGTGGTTGATCCCTCTTATATAGGAATCTGTATAGAACACGAAAGTGAAACGTGTCTTCACAGAAGTAGTGTAATGTTTATTGCACATTGATATATAATATCTATTGGTGTTTTGTGGCTAAAGCGCCCTTAGGCGTTGATGCACCCACGCTGACGCCTGGTGGCACGTCTCCTCCATCACGACTACCAACGTCGATGACCATGAGCAACCGTCGTGCATATGGAAGCTGCACTACGCTGCACACGCTAGCACAACGCGAAAGACGAAGCACGTAACTGACACACTAATACAACGCGCAAGACAAAGCACGTAACTGAATCGTCACCGAGTCAAATCAGCGCGTACAGCGCGTCGTAATTGCAGCCTCCGCGATCAACTTCAGAAACATTTTCAGAGCTAATTGCGGAGGCCACGCTCCGCTGTGCTGAGTACGGTGAACGCCACCTAGGTGGCGTTGGTAGTGCTTCTTGATGCCAGCGTCCCTTCGAATGCTGGCATCGAGGCGTCGTAGTGCTGAGACCACCGAAGCGTTCACTGTCGGTGCGCGTTAAGGCCGGAATACATGAAGCGAATAACCGGCGTCCGAGCGAAGAACTTCGTCGGGCGGCGAACGTCCGACGGCCGGCGTCAAGAAATTTGCCGTCCGCAGCCGATCTGCCTGTCCAAACATTTTCGTCGGGTGAACGCCGCCGCCGGAAGCGTCTAGCGCGCAGCGGTGGACGACAGCCAATCAGGAGGCACTAGTTCCGGTCGCAATGCATGCTGGTGTTTCGCGCGCGCGCGCCTTTTCGCGTCGTCTGCAATCGCGTTGGTGTTGCCGTGTCTGCATGTCTCTGCACCGATTGAGTAGTTCCTAGTATGATCTCTCAGGAATCGCGTTGTATTTGTACATCCCATATCCGCTGATCTGCGAGGAAACAGACAAGCAGTGCAAGCTCTCTACAACAACCTTCAACAGAAATCTTTTGATCTCAGAGGCCACATGCTGTCGTCATGCCTATCTCCCGACTTCCCCGATAGATGGCGCTGGCATCGGATATTTCTTTCGCTAGGCTTAGACGCGTTCGAAACGAGAAGCGATCTCGAAAACTACTCAAGGTTATCCATAATACTCTGTCGTCGAAGCGGCCTGAGACTAAGCGAAAGCCGTTTACGCAGTAATTTGCTTCCAACTAAGTGAATTCTACAAGGACAACGCCAAATTCAGTTCGAAGCGGGCGGCCGGGACCGCCGCCAACACGGCGGCCAACGCGCGGCGGCGTTCGCCGCATGTATTGCAACACAGCAAACATCCTGCGTCGTGTCGCCGCGTCGTTACTTGACGCGTGAAGTTCGTCGAGAAAGTTCGCTCCATGTATCCCGGGCTTTAGTGTCATAATGCAGTACCCCAAAAAGAGCAATGATCTCATACTTCTTCAGGTAACCGTCACTATCTACGCATTACAACTTCTACAATCGCTAGTAATCGGCACACGCGATTGTTATACTTGTATCAAAGTATTTAGGTAATCAAATTAACCGAACCAACTTGAGAGGTTCGTAAGAAACCGGTCGCCAATATGAAGTAATGTGATATCAAAATCAGGAGTGACACTGGTCTTTTCTGATGTCTCAGTGAGCGGGATAGTTAATTCATGGTAATGTTAATTCATCTAATTAGTGGGAGCTGCTCAAGCTGCCCGAGTGCAGCTTTTACTCCAGCAAACCTTCACGTAAAAAACATGAAAATAAACAATTATTCAATTCAATTAGGCATTTGCATTCTTTCTTGTCATATGGCCTGACGATTCAGCTCGACGCAAGCTAAAGGGCTGACGTGGCCGGTGTGTAAAACACAACATTCACATCGGAAGTCCGATATGGTCCACGGCAGAGGCAAAAGTTCAACAGGGGGAGTCAGGTGAAACACGGAACTTCATTGCCACGCTCGTTCACAAGGTCTGCATCATTCCCAAACCCGTAATCCAGCGTGTGCTTATATAGCCGGGAAATTTGAAGGCACGTTCGTACGCAGCGTTAACCGCCGTTCTGTTTAAGTTCATTACGAAAGTGCAAGAATTGAAGGGGTCTCTCCCAGAAATAATGAGTAAACTGCACTTTTAGCGTAGCTCTTTTAATCCAAAATATGGTTTTCTGCTAATTCGTAAGTATGGTTACGTTTTCATAGAGCGAAAAGCCACTCAAGACCGTCGTTGGTAGAGGAGAGACATCTACAAAGCAGCTAGCACAACTTGGTTTGCTGAGTTCGTTTTGTTGCCTCTAGATGGCGCCCGGTGCTCTAAGAGGAATTTTTAATCTGGCTCCAAGTCGCTGAAGCAGCTTGGACGGCTTGAATTTGGCTTTAAATACCGAACGGCAAAATCATTGAGGCCCGTTTGATTCGCTTTGCACTCTGGTGATCTGATGATGTGATCACACTAACATGCGCTGAACGGGGCCTGAGCCGCGTTGCACATGTAATAATAATAATAGAGGCATCTGACCAGCCACCACACGATCGGCCATCCCATAGCGGATAGAGTGCTATTGCCGCAGTGAACTCAGAATAAAAACAAAACAAAGAAAAGCTGCGTTCTTACTAGAGAATAGCTGAGCAAAAATAATGATGTGTTCACGTTGCTTTCGTTTCACTATCGGGTCAGTCCCTAAATCCGATGTGGCATTTTAATGAACCCAACTCCCCACTTGTGCTTTGCTGCGTCAATTTTGCTGCTGTTACCACTTCATCGCTTCAAGCCGTAATTATTCTGGGCGAATATGGCGTAAGCCAGACAGTGCTGTCTTCTATCGTCGTGTGACCTTTGGCATTGGTCATTGGAAGTTATCCCATAGCAACACCCCAAAAGTAGCAGTAGACGAACACATAGCAGCCATGCATTGCTTTATATTTGCGGAGCTCTTTAGTTATGTCGTTCTGGAAACTCAGACTACCGAGCAATCTCAAGTTCCTGAACATTGTGATCAATCATTTTTAGTTGCTTATGCTTACGTATCTGTCCCAACTACGGCTGGCACTGGGGGTTAATTTCGAAGGGAGCGCAAAACCGAAACCGTCTTGAGCCGCGAAAGCCAGTCGCAAACTTCGATTGGTCGCGACGTACCACGTGACCCGCTCAGCGTGGGCGGCCGTTGTCTCCGAGCGCGTGTGGAAAGAAGGAAAACGAGCGAGGCGAGGAGGCGTTGATTTAAGCGGAGGGAAAGAGAAGCGTGCGAGAGAGAAGAGCTGGCGAGATCGGGAAAAGAGAGAGAGGAGGCAGTGCGACGGCTGGCCCGGTCGTCTGGTTTGGGGGAGGCGGGCATCATCGTTCGAGACGAGCGGCAGGCATCGGTGCGGTCAGGCCTGCTCTGTGTTGTCGAGCGGCTCTATTCGCTCTCGCCGTCGTCGTCGACAAATCCTCGGGGCGACAGTGCAACAAGAAGTGCCCAGTGTGCGCGGCCTGCCTCGACCGGTGCCAAGACCGCGGGACACGAACGGTTCGCGCTCGGCTGGAAGACCTGCTACGCAAAGGTGAGCGCACTTGCGGCAGCGCCGGCGGCTTTGTTCGCGGCTGGTCGGCGAGAGAGGCCATCGCGCTGTGCTGGCCGCCGTATTTTTTCGGGGGTGGGTCTCCCTTCCCGTGTCGCACGTCGCCGCGTCTGTTGACTCACCGCCGCCATCCGGTCTTCGTAGCTTGAACCTGCCCGGGAGGCTTCCGAGAGGATCACACCTATGCTCTCCGTGCCCTCTTCTCCTTCATACAAAAAAGAAAAAGAATAAATAAAAAAAAATAACAAATATGCAAAGTCGGCCCGACGACCGTCCATTTTTTGTTACCGAGGCACAGGGCATGGTGGATAGGCAAGATGATTCTTTTTTTCTCATTTGCCGTTCTCCCCTCTCCGTGCTCACTTTTCTCCTTCCCATTCACCCGTCGCGGCGCGAGCACGCCTGCAGCTGTCAAACAAAAGCTGCGCCGCGCCGCCTTGACAGGGCGCGTCTTATTTCTTGTCTGGAGGAAAAGCCGAGTCGGTCGTCTGGTCGTGGAAACGGTGAATCGTGATGAGCGCCGATGCCGGACTCTCTCGTTTCACCAATCAGTGCTGTTCCGCCTTTTAATACTTATCGAGCGTAGGATCTAAGCGTCTCACGCAGGCGGCTCTTCCAACGTCGGCTCCTTAATCAGCTTCCAAGAAGCAGTCCACGCTAGCAGGGCTGCGAACGTTTCCGGTTCTGCTTATCAAGATTGCGATGCGCTGCGAATGTTGAACACTGCCTCGGTCGTGTCACTTCGACTGAAAGACGCCATAAAGCCTCTGCGCGTCTGTTTTGTTTAAAATCGCCTCGTTGTGCAATCGATATACGACTGGAATGTGCTACACTTGGCTGATCAGTGCGGTTGTTGGCGGTCGTTGCAAGTTGTGTCGGAACTGTCGCTTGCTCCATTCATCGCTGATTAGGCATATCGGAATGCACCCTGCTTCTGCTGCTTGAATACGAGGTCGCGGGATCGACTCCTGGCCGCGGTGACTGCATTTTGGTGGGGGCCAAATACAAAAACGCTCGTGTTCCTGAGATTTACGGGCACTTCGGATAACCCCAATTGGTCAAAATTAATCGCTTTTGGCTCGTAAAACCCCGCAATTTATTTTATTTTTAAAAATTAAACCGGAACCCTCCTCTACGGCGTCCCTCATTAGCCGGTGTGCAGTTTCGGGGCGTTAAACCCCATAATTGAAGGATACGTCTGGCGCGGTTTTCTCAGACGCATGCGCAGTTTATATATAATTTTGACTCAAGCTGGGTAGATTTAAAAGCACGTTTTGTCGACGCACTTACTAGATTAGCTGTGCGGAAGCACCACTCGAAGTCGTTCAAATCGGGCGTCCTGACCGATATCTCGGCAAACGCAGATGTGTTTACTCGCTGTTCCCGTCATTCGACCGGAGGTCACTGAACGCACGGTGATTCAATCCCATAATTACCTCTTATTACAAATTGTTTTGTTGCAATGTTCATATTTATCCTCGCACGCACAATTACTCTGTTCAACATCCCGAGGCGACCAAGTCGGCTGTTTGTTGATCTTTTTTTTTTTTTTTTTTTTCAAACCCAAAGCTCAATGCACTTTTCTTTCACGCTATTGATTATTGTTGGCAACTTTCAGGGCAGACTTCTTATTAACGTCTGATTGCCGTATAGAGAGATACGAGTTTGTTAGTTTCGATGATTATTATTATTTGATTTGAACACATATACACAACAAGGACATAAAGGAATTAAGGAGGGAGCAAGCTGACAACTGCCACCGAGAGGGGCATAACGCCTGCCTACTCTTTTAGGAGGAGGGAATAAAGGAAATGAAAATATGAGGAAAGAAAAGATGAAATAAAGAAATGACGGAGACACAGACAGAACAAAACAAAAATACAAATAATGTCTATAAACGGGAGGCCAAGTCAGTGTCCTTCAGAAAAGTTAGCAGGGTTCGATGGGCCTGGTCACGTCGAGCAGCGCACCCCCTTGGAAATAAGCCATCGTCATGGGTCGTACATTGCAGCCCCATAAGTCTATCCTTAATTAGTAATGCGCGCTGCGCAATGAATGCAGGACACGATGAAACGAGCAAAATATCACTTCCTGGTTGTTCAGACCTGTGTCCTCATCTGTGCAGCGGATAGCAGGCATAATACAACCGCGGTACTACGCACTTTCATATTTACCACAGTTCGTAGTCGTACGTGGTGACCGATGCCGAGCTCCGCCTACCGCATTTACTCGTGCAGGAGTTTATTATTTTTCTTATCGCACAATGACCACGATATGTGGTAACGTACTTAGATTTCACACAAATCAGGAAAGATTACAAAGCCCAACTACGAAATAGTACATTTTCACATATAAACCGGTAATTTAGCAGTTCAGTCAATTTGATTTCGATATATTTTCAACATAACCTAAAACATTTTCCACAGTGCCGATGAGTGGTAACATGGCACATCAGTGCGTTTTGCCACATATTTGAAGACGTAACTCTCGAAACTATCGTTAAACACATCATTTCTGCTGAAGGATTATTACTTATTTACTGCTCAACTTCAATACCGCAATTCGGACTCGTGCATTAAAGTGCTTAATTATAAAGATGTGTAGTGACATTTGGTTAATAAGCTAACACCTTGCAAATTATCTTGCAAGCATTGTCCGCTAGCTTCTTCGAATAATTCATATGATATGGCAGAATTGCGATGCCTACCACGGGTTGCCTTTCAGTCCGTTTCCATTAAAATAGATGCAACCACATACTCAGAAATTGCATTTTCATTGAAATATCAATTGCTGCACAAGGTCGCTTCACATTATTGATGTTCACCCGGAATTTCCACCTGTTCTGGTGATATTTCGATAAGATATTCATTTACTAGTGTACTACTCTACAATGAACATCAATTCAGGCTTTAGGGTGTTGTGAAATCACACGGAGAGAACATGACACGCTCTGGTTAACAGATTATTTTTTGGAGACGCCCGCATCAGTGGCTTACTAGACATACGTGGGTGCATATTGTTCCTCGAATTCGAGACTTTCGCTCGGACACCGCTGCCTTTGACAAGCGACAAAACTGGTGCGTGCTGTAGCAGACGAGCTTCGACACAAGGAGTGCAGACGAGCAAGCGTGTGTGGCAGAGAGGTTATTACGATTGCAAATTGGCCAAAGACACTTGACAGGGCGCCAAGTGGGCCCATTGCGCCTTCGTTTCACACTTAACGAGCGGGCTTTCGAACATGTATAGATGTTCGCCATAATTCGTGCTAGAAATAACTTCTGTGCACTCTACTGTTTTCGTTATTCTGCATGGTTCGTTAAGCTACCTTTGTATTTATTATTACCCCTTTCAATCGCGAATTACGGTGCCCTGCGAATAAATGTGTCAGTCGCATAAATTTATTCGCAGGTGCGGCAGGCTGTCTCGAAATAAATCGAAAATGGTTGAAATGTCATTTCTGCATTTTAAGTGAGTTCTCATATAGCTATCTATAACAGAGTATGCTTAAATTTCGACTTGGCGTACACTCAGTAGCGTCGCACTTTTTTTTTCACAAATTAGAATCACCGGTCCAAAGCACGTGTACAAGTTAATTATTGGCTACGGACATAACGAAAATGTAAAAAAAAAAAAAAATACTGTACCTCACCATTGCTGACGGAATGCGGCACGCTGAACATACCGTCACACGTGACATTGACTTGGTGAAGTGGTCGTGTGCGGCAATAGACAGTTTTAGTTACACGTACGTGGAGACTTCACGTACGCAAACGTGAACAGTCTACGTACCTTACGTGCACGCCATCTGAAACGCTTTTAGCTACACGTACGCGACGCACCACGTAGCCACATCTATCGGGAAATATGAACAATTCAATTCAAGATGAGTATTTCAGCGAAGCCAGTGATGTGCATTGATGCGTGCCGGTCATCGTCTCCACAATGCCCGGAAGTCTGTTGTGCAAGCGTTATCTGCTGTCATCGTTGACATGGAATGAAATAGATGACCAGTCATCCTGTCGCCGTGTTTCCATGCAAGCCATCTGCGCGCGCTCAGCACGCTATCGCTTGTTCGTGATCTCGCGAAACCCCCGCGCGAAGCTGTCTACGTGCGCAAGAAACGCACGTAAAAAATCCAATCTCACGTACGTCCGTGAGACCAGCGCGCGGCCGCTACGTTCTGCGCATGCGCACTGCTTACACGTAGAAGCTCTACGTACGCAAAGCCTCTACGTGCGTGTAACTAAATCTGTCTAATAATCACCCTGCAGTCTGAAGTGAACCGGGGTAACATAGGGTATAAGCAACGGGACATCAATCGACCTGCCGATCAGTTGTGTTTGGTTTCCTTGCCACAACTGGAAAGAATTCGCGAGCATAATTCACCTCCAGAAACATGGGCACCGTGATTGAAAGGGGGGCGTTCTCGATTTTTTTTTTTTTTTTTTTAACCAGCAGATCTGAGTGGTCACGTGCTTCAACGCGAGGTCGGTTGCCCTACACTTCGATCACGAAGTACTTTCTTCGAATGTGCACCACTTCTGGCCGGGTGACGTCACTTACGAAACCGTTGGCGCCGGCGGCGGAGGCCGCATAACCGAGTGGCGTTTGCGATTTCCTGTTTTGGTCCCGCGCCCAAGTGATATGCAAATATCGGGGGAGTGGGCGGTTCCCCTGTCGTGCCCGCAGACAGCTCTTTGCCAGAGCTTTCACGGCGCTTCGGCGAAATCAATGCTCGACCGTGTGGGCTAATCGATTCGCAGAACGACGATCCGGTGCGCCGAGCAGTGTGTTACCGATAGATCGTTCGGCTTCGCCACGAGTTTGGCACGGTGACGTGGATGACTGTATAAACTTTCTTTATTGAAGTTCCCCAAGGGCCCCATGGTGCATTAGGTAGGGGGGGGGGGGGGGGGGGGTGATTTGAAGATAAACAAAACTGTCACGCAATATTACTAGTTAATCAATATTATTTAAGTTAGTAAAAGAAAAAAGAAGAAAATGCGCAATTGTGTTATGCCACTAGTAAACGGAACATTGGTTGAGAAAATAAATACAAAATAGGAACATCATCGAAGTATGAGGTTCCTTTTCCGATGTAGTGTTCCGATGTTCATAATCGCGAACATCGCGATAATGAGACCGTCAAGAAGACAGCGCGTTGTTAAATAACACCCATGCGCAGTTCAGTATAACATGAAAAAATGTCGAATACTACTATTGCGTAAGTCGCCGAGGTTACTATTCTTTTCAGTGGGGAGTATTTTATAAAGTAATACCATTATTCTTTCTCGTCGTATCTATGACAGTTGCAAACGTAGAGATCACCAAAATTGCTGCTGCGCTTTTTTTACTCGCCGCGGTGGCTCTGTGGTTGCGCCCTGCTGCTGAACATGAGGTCGCGAGTTTTATTCCCGGAAGCATACCGATGGCGATGGAATGTAAAAAAAAAAAAATATATCCAGCACGTAGCAATACTATATTTGCGACGAGGCGTACGTACGTTTGCGCAAGCGGGCGACGCTGGGCTGTACCTGGTTCACGGTGACTTCTGACGGTCAAACTTGCAGGAAGTGAATACAGATGTTGCTGTTCCTTTATCTGTCGGCGTTTGCTGCGCTGTTTTACCGTCAAAAGTTATGTTTAGAAGCACGGCAAAGGATCCCGAACGGCCGAAATTAATCCGAAGCACCCGATAAGGCGTGTGTGTGCTTCCTAAACTTCCACGTTTTCTATTTTACGGAGTGCCGACACCGCCTTGACCGCACGCCGATATTCCTTCGCACACAGCCGCTCCCTGTGGCAGTCTTCGAGTAACGGCGGCGGGAGGCGCTTGTAAATAACGCCAAGTTTGTGTCGCACGAGTCCCACGTCGATGTGGTAGCTGCCACGCGGGCGCTGATTCGGGAGCATGTATGGATGGATGCTATGAGCGTCCCCTTTGAATAGAGGGGGTCGGTTGCGCCACCAAGCTCTTGTTATTATATTGCCTAATGTCCTACCTATCTTTAAAAAAAATACACGTGCACAAAGAATTCCCAGCATCAAACGTTTTGAACCATTACTGGGAACTATGCTTTTGCACGTCTCCGTTGCTTGTCGTTTTCCTACTTTTCTGCCACCAAACCTCCAATCGCCTCTTACTAATCTCTACTGTGGACATGTTTACTTTCTCTCTGCTATCCCTGAACCAAAGGGCGTCAAGGAGGCCAGAGGTGCCTAAACCGGCAGCTGGCCAGATATCTTCGCATTCTAATAAACCACTGTTCCACTGTTTCCCTGACTTTACAGTTGCAGCAAGCACATGCTTCTTGAATGGTGTACCTCGCTTTACAACTACGCGTACACCCTGACCTCGCTTGGGAAGTAAAGAGCAGAGCTCCCGGCAGTGCGCCTCTCTGTTGCTGAGTTGAATCGATTAGAAGCGGCTCCTCACTGGGCGGCGCCAGCCGTTGCACCTTTCCGCGAATTCGACGAGCTGTGCTCGCAGTTCAACGCCGGTGCACGCGAACCACGCAGCCAAGCAGGGACGTCGTCGTGCGGCGCAAGGCGACGCCTTTAGAAGAGTAAAAACACTCCACTGGTACCACGAACGGGAGGAACCGCCGTATATACTCGAACATAATAAGCACTTTCACCGCACAACTCCTTTTCTTTCAGAGCGAATCTTTCTTTGCCCAACTTCCCCATTGTTTGGCGTGGGTTGATTAGTGGATATATGGTGTCGGGCTGCTAAGCACGAGGTCGCGGGATCAAATCCCTGCCACGGCGCGGCCGCATTTCGATGGGGGCGAAATGCGAAAACACCCGTGTACTTTGGTGCACGTTAAAGAACCCCAGGTGGGGTCCAAATTATTCCGGAGCCCCCACTACGCCGTGCCTCATAATCAGACCGTGGTTTTGGCACGTAAAACCCCATAATGTAATTTTAATTAAATTGTTTTGGCGTAATGTAATTTTAATTAAATTGTTTTGGCGTGGGTCGTAGGGTTATCATAGCCTGTTAGGCGCGCGAGCCCGGCCTGCGCCAGCAAATGTGCGTTAAATGTTGACCGACAGTGTACAGCCCGTGAGCGGACCTCTGTTCTCCGTAATCAAACGATAAATCACGACATGAAACCTGCACATATAATGTAGGCTCAGGGGGTATCTCTGTAGTACACACACTTTCTACTGGGAAATCCCATGATATTCAACGGCTTCGTTGTCGTTGGGTTTCTTGCATTCAGGCTGCCGCATTCTTGGCCAATCCGCACTGAGAGACAGGCTGTATTCGTCGGTTACCCGGCTGATACAGTGGGCGTTGGGAGGAGGGTGGGACAAGGAGACTGCAGAACACAGATAGGAAAAGTTTATGCACGACGAAGTGCAGGTGGTATATATGGTCACGGCTTCCTTGCGCCGAAATAAAGCTTTTATTCCAATCTGAAGGGGATCACAAGAAAGTTCGATATATAGGTATTCCGATATATAAAATAAACATTTTATACAATAATGTTTAAGGGGATTTTACCGCTGTTCGTTATACACAATAATTCGTTATACGTGGGTTCGATATGTCCGGGCGACTGTAGAGCTGTAGAGGCAAATGTATATATTGAATTCGCAGATTGTGTGTATGTGTGCAGACTTTTTTTTTGTGTGTGTGTGTGTGTGTGTGTGTGTGTGTGTGTGTGTGTGTGTGTGTGTGTGTGTGTGTGTGTGTGTGTGTGTGCGCGCGTTAAATGAGCCTAAGCGAAGGCCGATTTCGAAGTGTATTTCTTGCCCTTCGTCGGCGAGCAAGTAACAAAGGCGAATTACGATCGAAATGGGGGTTGTCTCAACTTGCGATGGACGCTGCCATGTGTTGCTACGCAGTCAGTGTAACCTGCGGAAGCCGTCCCGTTATAACGTTGCGCAATGGTAGCGGCAAGTAAACTCCGCGCATGCTCGGTCGTTGCAGCTAGGGCTTATATTAGAAAACTTTAATTTGGTTACCACATGTAAGGGGCAGTCGCTTCGACGCGTCTTTCTCGTATATGGCGTGCCGTGTGCATAGGGCCGGGGGGTTCCGCGCCGTCCAGTCAGTCTCACGCCTCTTATCGCTCGCTACGCGTCTGCTGCTACGGAGTAAAAGAGAATGGCAGAACACGAGAGAGAGATCAGCTGCCGACGAGGGCTGCGCCGGCCTGCATGGCTGCTGCTGCTGCTGGCTGCGCCTGTGCGTGACTTTCTTTTCCCGCCGCTTGGTACACGCATTTCCTTTTTTTTTTCCTCTCCCATCTTCGTGGCTTCTTGCTTCTCTCGCGTTCCTTGGCGACCCAGTGCTTGTCACGCTGTGCTTGGCCGACCTTCCATGTCGCCCCAGTCTTTTTTTTTTTTTTTTCACATTACTCATACTTAAACCGACATGTCCGATTTCCCTTCCTCTTTTTTTTTTCTTTTTTTTTTTATTAGTCACGAGGCTCGTCTCATGCGCTGAGTCTCACTTATTTGCGCCATTTTAGTGTGCACCCTTCAGCGGGCACTGTTTGCCTATCCGGTCCGCGAGCACAATTACATATACGTCTGCGATAACTGATTAAGACCTGAAGTTTTTCTCCGCATATTCATTGATCTAATGACATACTTCCAGGTGTTCACAGTCGTTGACCGCGGTGCGTGCTTTTAACATTTTCCTTGGTAAAAGAAGGCCGCTGCTACTACAGGAGCGTATAGCTCATATTTTGAAAGACAAGCGCTTACACGAAGTTCAGGTGTAAGTATTACACCCACATCCTTTTTATCCTTACGTTTCGCCTAAGCGCTGGACTTTCGAAACATGAACTGTTGGAACAACCGGCCCAAATATACTTTTAAGAGAGTAGTTTGTGCGTAATGGCCACGTCGGATGATTTGTAGCAAACTTGAAGTTTGTCAGGGAACCCCGTGCAGCTATAGTCATTGCGAAGCCGGGCGTGGGCCCGCAGGTATCGGAGGTGGGCGTTAAGTCACGTGCGCGCAGGATAACGCAACCGCTAAGCGATTCACTTGAGTGAGCACGTGTAGTGGAGACGCGAACGAAGTTGCGCATTAAGCGGGAACACTGGTCCGCACATGCGGCGCTCTCAAGATTAGATGGCTCTCGGACGTCTCAACGATAGTTTAGTTGGCTTAAGTGACGCTATACATAATTACGAAAGAGTATAGCTTTTTTAACGTTTCGAATAGTGAAAGCAATGTTGAAAGCCGTGACTTCTGAAAGTATTGACTAAATAAGTGAATGAGGCGCCTTTTATCTCTGTCCTTCAATACATATTTCGTTTTCGTTGTCTGCTAAGGCTAATTTCTTTTCCTGGTGCAAAATTGCTGGTTAGTCTTACTCGAAAGGCGAAATGGAAATGTTCTAGAGGAGACGGCCCGAAATGAGGGCTTAGATATAGCATCCCGTTACAATGTGCTCGCCTATGGCACCTTCCACTGGTCGTTTCAGAGTCATCCGCGACGGCGCTATGATTGACTGATCGAGTACCACTCTATAGCTGCAATACGAGAACCAAGTATATCGCAGCTGCATTACGAAGATGGCTATGCGTAATTATCACCACCGCAGTGCTGTCGGGCAACGCGTGCTTTCTGTCGTACATAGTGTGTATACTGCAGAAGCGCCCACAATTGGCCAGTCGACGAAGATGCCGCCAGCAGCCACGGCCGGAGTTGAGTCCGGCCGTGCAGCAGCTTTCTTGCTACAAGGTCCGCGGGTAACGCCCCTGTTTCGCCGTGCGCGCACCACTGACTCAGCGGGCGTCCACCTGACCTACAATCTATGCGTAGCCAGTCGCGTGCGCCGGCCACCAGCCTTGCCGATCGGCAGTGAGCGTGTAGCCCGAAAGGGAATTCGCGAACGCAGATTCACGTATAGGGCACTCACAAGTTATCACTGGCACTCCCGAGTGTTCTTGCCATGGAGTTAACGTCTGCCTTATAAACGAGGGAAAAACGAATGCATGTAAATAAGTCCCTTCTGTTTCTTTCTTCAGCATTTCCCCTGCATTCAGAATAGCGCGTAGGCGACTATATACACTGGGTCGCTGAAAATTCTGTAGCTCTCTCTCTCTTGTTTGGGATGGGATCATGGCGCAGGCGCTTGCATCCTAAGGCAGAGCTGCTATCTGCGAACTAAGCGTCCCAACGCTTTCTCGTCCGTCGCGGCATGTCTTTCAGCAAATGTTTCTTCTGCCGCCTTGCAACATCCAATATACCATGTCGGCATTGTCGGCGAGGATCATAACTGGCGCGGTGATGCCTTGCGCTGGAGCCTTTCACCTTCTGCATGGTGTGACCGTACCATGCAGTTCGATACGCAGTGGCGACAAAGGTGGGCAAAGTTCTTGTTTTCTTTTTTCTGAGTGAAGCTGAGGAAGAGGTGGCCTGATTACGATGACACAACGATGACGCTGGAACGGAAGTGTCTCTTGGACACCGCGAACCCTGTTTCGTCCTTTTAACCGCTGTCGCAGTACAACAAGGAAGGACAGAACAGGGAAGACGCGCGGTTCTCCACTTTCGCAACCGTCGGAGCGATGTCCTTTAGGCTGGTTGCATTTACCAGTGTTGCAGCGCCTCAGTCTCCTTTCCTCCTTCGTCGTATGATCGAGTTGTAGTATATAGCGAAGCAGCAGCACCCGGCAGTGTATATAGTGTACGTGCTTACGCGGCACGTTCGAGAAGCCGGCCACTATAGTCGCCCACTTTCGTTCGTCGGCCGTCCTGCCAGAGGCCGGCGTCCTCGCTCTTCTGCCGGAGTTGACCCTGCGGAGGAGGTATCGGTCTATTTCGGGCTCCCGCCTCTGCTCTCTTCCGCTTTATCGCGAGACGGGCACGCCAGGGAGAGTGCGCCACGCTCCCATTAAAAGCGTGCAACATCCCGAATACCACGGAGTGGTGGTACCTCTTCTGCGGACGCTGCAGTTTCTTACGGCATGCTCCTGCAGAGTCCAGTAGTGAACGCGCACAAGGTCTGTCAAGGTCGCCAGAGCTCTTGGGTCTGGCGTTATCGTCTGCTCGACGCGAGCTCTATAAACGAGGAACCCCTGACCAGGCGAAAGTGGACGGCAGCGTCGAGGATTAGGCCGTGCCCGTTACTCTTGCAGCTATCGGACGACGGGGACACAACACGCCGGGGTCGAATTTATTTTTATGTCGCTTCCCCCTCACACATCCCCCGCTCTCTGCGGACCATCTGTCTATAGCGACGTGGTATATACCCTACTTCTGCGCATGCGCCGCTTTTTGCCACCTCATTATGCTCCTTACTCTCTTCCTCGGTGAGTTTTGTGAGCGTAAGTAGTAGGCGGAACGTGGTTTTGCATTGCGAATGCTGCAATAGCGCGACCTTCCGGTATACAGCGGGTTACATTGGAGTTTTAGCTTGTCCGTAAGCGGTATTGCAGTCTACGGAATACCGGGTTAGTGGAGACGTAGGCGTGAACATGCTGAGTTGCTGGCGCAGAGTATACTGCATACACAACCAGAGAAAGCGCAGCTTTATTGCAATGACAAATCATATACAGTCAAACCTCGATATAACGAACCTCGAATTAACCAAATTCGCGATTTAACGAAGTTTTTCGCTGCAAGTGCAACTTCGTTATATTGAGGTCCGACTGTAGTATATTTAACTGCTGCTTTAGCCGTCGGCTGCGACATATAATGGTAAAAATGCATCTTTATATTAACTTTTATTTTGCTTCGACTGGAACACCAACGTAACATAAAAACGTGTTGTGGTAGTGTTTGAACGCGTTGCATGTGGCCGAAGGTTGTCGTCGAACATATAGTCTTCACATGAAACCGCACCGCCGTTAAGGTCGCACATGAGCGCCCCGTTTAATGTCGCAACAAGTCCCAAGAACGCGCCTTGATTCGAACGGGGAAGTTTTCTCGCCCGTTACACTTCGAGAAATAAGCTACAGCATTGCAACTTCGGCTTGCCGTTTCCGTCCAACTGTAAACCGGATCAAAGCCGAGTCGGAAGGCGCCAACTTTCTCCGCCTACCTTGTTTGCGACGCATGCGCAAGACCAGCCTTCCTATTATGTTGGAAAGAGGAGCTCGTCTGGCATCGACTGCCTTTGTTCGAGCTAATAGTTTTGTCACTTTTCTTAAGGCTCATTCACACTGGGCCGACACGACACGGATTTTGGTCTGCCGACTGTTGGCGACAGCGTTTTCCTTCCTTTAAACCGTTGGCGACAGCGTTTTCCGTCCTGCAAACTGCTGTCGCCAATAGTCGGCAGGCCGAAATCGGTGTTGTGTCGGCCTATAGTGTGAATGAGCCTTTACTGCGCATCGCCTGCTTGTCTGTCGCTGCACATCGCGCCAATGACCGTCGCTGAAACTCCCGTGCTTAGTGCCGTCGTGTGGTTTCGTATAGGTTCGCTATAGTTAGGTTCCTGTGTGTATACCCTAGTCGCCGTTGGCGGGTTCTTGTCGACGATCGCTCGTTTCAGGCACCCGTCTGTCGGATGGCAGGCTTCAGCACACTCCGTCATATTGGAGTCAAACCTTGCCGCGGTGGTGTTCCGGTGACTGCCTTATAGTTTCCTAGAAAAATTACTAGAGGGAACTCTAGCATTATTGTCTATATTGTAGATGCAAGCATGACGGTTCAGCCTGCATGTGTATTTACGTATATAGTATGCATGGATTTGTCTAAACTTCGTCCTTCTGGCTTCGAACGGCTTTGCGACCTTGTATACTGATAATTTTCAACAAGAGATAGAGAGAGAAGTCTTAAGGGAAATGCAGGGAGGTTAATCAGGCTGAGTCCGGTATAGCTACCCTGCACTGGGGAAAATATTCGCAGTGGTTATGCATCTGCTCAGACTTATTGCCTTCTGCGTTTAGAAAAATAGGATGTTTACCCGCTGGTGTTGTCGAGCGGCTACGGCGTGGCGTTGCTGAGCACGATATCGCTTGTTAGATCCCGGCCGCGGCGGCCGCATTCCGATGGGGCCGGAATGCAAAACACACGGTCGTGTGCCGTGCATGCCAAGATTATTCCGGATTCCCCCAACTGCGCGGCATGCTTCAATTATCAGATCGTGGATTTTCGCACGAGAACGCCACAAGAACGACTGAAGGCACAAGCGAGAAGACCAGACATATCCCCACGTATATACTAACCATAACTCAGCGTGGTAGCCGAAGCCGAGCGATCGCAGCGCCAGCGTTACCCCTGGTGGTCTTAGTAGGAAACTTCCGTGTGGTGACGGTCTCTCCCGAGAATGCCAGCGCGTGCTGAAGAAGGAATTCGAGCCACGGGGGGACACGCGTTCGCGCTTTCTTGGTCTCTCTCTCTCTCTCTCTCCTCTGTCTCGAAAATGGGCCACCAGACAACTTCATTTTTTCGCGCACACCCTCCTCCTCCCCGCATTTCCTTTTTCTGTCTGCGTGGTGTCCCTTCTCGCCTCTTCTTTCTTTCTTACCGTGGCCTTCTGATCGCCGCCCAGTTCGCGTGCGCATTTTATTATTTTTTTTTTCGCCGCTTTATTTTTCCTTCGCGTTGGCGTGCGGGCTTCGTCTGCCCGCGGCCGACGAACCCGCTTCAAATCATCCCGTCTGCAAAAGCCGCCATCTTTTTTTTTTCTTCCTTCGCTCGTGGTGGTCTACCTACACCCTTTCACTAAATCTGTGCAGCGTACTTCGAGGCTGAGCTGGCGTCGACGACCAGTGACGGGTGCGACCGCCCTCATAAAAAAAATCATGCATGATATTCAATTGAATTTTAATCAGAATGTCGCTCGAAAAAAACGATAAGTCAATAAGAACACAAAATTAACGTTATGACACTTCGTAAGGGCGTATACAGGTGGCTCCACGCAAACCTGCTGGATAAGTCTGCGACGCGTTTTACGAGCCACAGACTAGGCTTCGAGTGTGGCTTCCGGAAGTACAGTCGGGAGTAAGTCTATATAGACCACGGCATTAGCAAAAAAAAATTTCGTTTATTTTAGCGCAGTCGCGAAATGTGCATACTCTCGGATACGAAACGTGGGTGCAACGCCTACACGAAGATGCGAAAGTTTTTGATCTAGCGCAACTTGGAATTGTCTCATTGCATTACACTGGTCGAAGTGGAGCAGGTAGGTGTATGTCGTGAAATAAGAAAAAAAAAAAGGGGGGGGGGGTATTTCGTGGCAGTCTGTGGTGCTCAGACTTTTGCCTGCGACTGTACCTCATTCCACCGGCTGGAATAATACGTATAGACGCCTTGCACGCGATTTCACGTGCACCGTGTTCGAGCTCTATTCAAATCTTCCAAAGCGCAGCTGCGTGGAAATCAACGGACTCGCCTATGTGTTGCGTTTCACCGTCCGACAAAGGAAAGGGAATTCTCACGAGAACGAGAGGATTTGATTCCAGGTCCGAGGGAGCATGTTTGAATATGCTGCAATGAACGTGCAATGCGCATGCATTGTGGATAGTCAGCAGCATTTTCTTCGCTTTTGCGGCTGCAGCACTTTCTTTTCTTTCTTTCTTTCTTTTTTTTTGGATGTCCGTGTGTCAATAACGTAATAATATCGGAGAGGTTAGTGCCTTCTGGCGCTCTTTGGCCATACTTGGCACTAGCGCGAAAAAAATATTCATCGTCATCAGGTTGGCGCCTTTAGATGGCACTAAAGTCCCTAGATATTTTTCCTTTTGCAGAAAATCTAGGGACTTTAGGTGACACCGGGTACTCGTCGTCGCATGGCAAACAAATTGAAATCCCCAAAAGCGTCGAAGAGCACGGAATGAAGTCAAAAAGCACGAACACATCCAAATTTGAGCTCACTATTTCGGGACCCCCCAGAAGACAGTACAAGAACACGCACAAACGTGTACAAACATTTTAAACACTGAAACTTCCATAAATAAATGTAGTTCGAAGTTGTCTGTTCAGCTTTGCAGACGAGTGGGTCATAATTACACAGCATATACTCGTATACCGCATGACTACGTCACATCGTATGACGTAAAACTTTTGATGACGCATGGCACTAATATTTATAGTTACAAACCTAATATGTTCGTATATTTTTAGGAAGACTTTTTTCCTGTAGACACTGCATATAGTGTAGCGTCCGCGAGACTGCACGCTTTTAAAGAAACGCGCTGTGGCATTCTGCGAACGGCGTAGATCCCGGAGGGGGAGGGGACGGTCGCCACCGGTGAGTGCAAGGGCGGCTAGCGACGTCGTTATGACTAGCGCCGCGCGTATTTTTTTTTTTTTTTTTCGCGAACATAGCATCTTTAGCGAGTGAAGCGAAGTGAACTGGGCGGATGATATCTGCGTGGATGCCGCCGAATGTCTCCGAAGTCTTCTGGAGGAGGACAACGAAAGGCGTTCAAAACTGAACCCAGGAACGGGCACGTGACGCCTCGTGAGTCGAGTGTGGCTGCACGATGAAGAGCATGTTGTTGAGCTATTCGGTTCATGGATTCAGCGAAATGTTATAGCTGCGCGATGAAGACGAAGACGGGCGCACAAAGCGACGACCGCTTTGTGCGCAGGTCGCGCGTAGCACCTTTGAAACGCTTCTCGCTGCAGCTCGGAATTCGTGGAACAGTTCATCTGGCTAGCATTGCTATAACATAGTTGAGCTGCATGGTGCTCACAGCGCGGCTTTGTCTGCCTTACGGAGGACAGTCAAAAGCGTATACGGTGGCTTGTACAAAGCGAGAGACCGGTCTGGAGTAGGACGTTGCCACTTGCGGTTTGCCTATAGGCGGCGCTGTACGACGAGAAAAGAAACCGGCTATGATTAACTACCCAAGAGGTGAAAACGAAAGTGGGAAAGAAACAATTTATGATAACTCAGATGGAAGCTCTTTACCTTTCGAACTGGGACCCGGATGCCTTAGGACGCGTAGTTACAAAGTGAGGCACACCAAGGAAGAAGCATGCGCTTGTTGCGGTAAAGGTAACGATGGTTTATTAGAATGCGAAGGTGTTTACCCCGCTGTCGGTTTAGGCTACACTGGCCTCCTTGAAGCCTTTGGGTTCATGGATTGCAGGAGGAAACTAAGCATGTCCGCAACAGAGTAAAAGGCGATTGGAGGTTTGGTGTTGGAAAAATAGGGGGACCACAAACAACGGAGGCGTACAAAAACGTAGTTGCGAATTATCGTTCTGAAAGCTTGATGCTGGAAAGCTTTTGTCCGTAAAAAGAAAATGAGATAGGTAAGACATTAGGCAAACTAAGAAAAAGAGCTTGGTGGCGCATAACTGCCTGTTTCAAAGGGGACGCTCTATCCATCCATCCATCCATCGAGAGCGTAAACAGCGTACAAAGCGCAACTTGAGTAGCTTGATGCCAACGCCGGTGTGCCAAGAAATGCTGCTGACTGCAACTTGTTCCCACAGTAGGCTGAACATTATCAAGAATATCTGAGCCCTTAATCAGCATTAAACGCTCAAAGCACGTATGTATACAGATCACTACTTTTGTTGCTGGGCTAAGACCCAAGTGAAATACAAGGACAGGGCATTTCCTTTTGTTGTCGTACTTCACTTTGTTTTTCGTTGAAATATGTAAACACATCGCAAAGGCGGGCAGGTCAAAATATTTCAGAACGGGTATTTTTTATTTTGTTTTACGCCTTCGTAACTCGGTGCATCGTGGTCGAATAACGCGCAGCTTCCACTGCATGCAGCTGGTAACGAGCGATGCCGCGTCGCTGTTCCAAGCGCTCTTAATTTATTTTAAATGTACAACAATTGTTAGAAAATAGGCCTCTATTCCTGACTCCTCGTTCGAGGATTAATTCGTCCTGGCTGTGCGTCTCGCATGTATATCTGAACTTTTCGGCGGTACGTCTTTGTTATACCAGCCGATTTGGCTTAATAGCTTTGAAGAGCTTGTCAAGACTTATTTCAAACAGACGAGAAACGTTTTTTCGCCGCCATATTGAGCGTCAGTTTCCCGCCAGGAGGTGCCCCTGTACACTGCGAGCAGCAAGGGCTCGTGGTTATAGATGACGGGTTTGCGACGTGTCGCGACAGGTAGGGCGACGTCCTCCAAGACGGATCACTCGCGATGACGTCACCCTTGGCATCGTCCGCCGGCGCTCGAGGGAGTTACCGAGGATGGATTACGCATTCGTATTGTTCGCCAAGCACAGATTGCGGCTCAGCGCTGCTACTCGACGAATGCTACGCCCCCTATATCCGAAGGTGGGACCATGCAGGGCGACATCACTCAGAGCTTACAGTCAGCTTGTGCTCGCGTCGGAAAATGTTTGCGCGGCGTTCGCCTACTTACGAAGCCGGTGACTGCGGTAACAGAAGGTATCCCCCCTCGCCCCCCCCCCCCCCCCCCTTATTTTTTTCGGTATTATCTGGGTTTTCCCGGCCCTCTCCTGGGAGCCACAAGCCTTTTCCGATTTCACTTGAGCTCTGTCGTTCCTTCACCTCTGTCGACTTGCGGACGGGCGAACGCGATGCGTGGCAAAAACCCTTCAGGGACGCGTGCGAATGTTGTTTGTGAACTTGAAACGGGAATTGCACCGCGTTCGGCGAAATGGGTGCCGTTCACCTGGCAAGGTTTGAATAACGTCCTTATGCGTGGCCAAAACACTTGAGAAGATGGGCTCGCAGGAAGATGGAGGCTTTAATCGACCAATAGGGAGCTATAACAAGAGAGCCCGGAGCCAATATCTGAGCTGCCTCCGTCAGGATCCTAACATGACGAAGATATATTCTTGTTTATTCAACTCTTATTCAAGAGCCCTAGCTGTTCATCGCTTTGTCTTTTCAAATCTATCTGTTCAGCGCCCTGCAAGTCTATCTGCTTCTCTCGTTTCTGCTTGTCCCAGTTAACTCACTGTTTCAATCAGACTGCATGGTCAACTTCGGTAGAGACTTCTTCGGGTGGTCGGCCTTGCCGCTCGACAGGGGAGGCATCCTTCCTCGTCTTTTATTCCCCTTATAACCTCCCCTGTGCAGTGCTGTTCATGTGTCCTCACAACGAGAGACAGTTGTGGCGCTGCACCTTTCAGTTTCCTTCTTATAAAAGTCACTTACAACTTCGGTAGAGGTGCTTTCGTTTTCACGTTCGAATCGAATGTACTGGGGCGGACAGTTATTTTCGATGCCAAAATTTCAGCCTTTAGAATAAGTAGCAGGTAGCGCATTCTTATAGTTCGGTTGCGCAGAGACCTGTTCTAGCGTCTGTTCGAGATTATCCTATAGCCCTTACAGATGATGATATAGACTCGCTTTATTATCGAAGGGCTTGCGATCAATCCACCGCTGTGACAGATCGGGGAAAATATGGCGACAGCTCGGTTCGTTGACGACGCCTGTCTTCGTTGCATGGAAGCCGTTCACCGCAAACATCCAGGCTATGTGGACGGAATCGAGACACGAATTCCTGCCGTCTGTTTAGTCAACAAATAAGCTATTTTATCTCGTCGTGACGGAGCAGGAAGCGTGGTGGCCGTTATTCGAACCGCCTCTGTTCTTCCGGACGAGTGACGGCGTCTCTTGCGACGGCGCTAGCTCCTCGTGGCCGCGCCGTTGGCAACGGCGTCCCACGGATATCGGGTTATCGACTAATTAACGCAGCGGCGTACAGTATGCATCTCGTTGATGCCTGGCCACATATACGACGCAGCAATACTTTCTGCGGCGTATTTGGCAAGTGAAATTGAAGACGCTCGTAAGAGAACCTTGTTTAAACTTTGTGGAGGGGTTTAATTATTTGCAGGGCAGCGGGCCATACGAGTAATTGAGGGCAGCACATTGAGCAGGAGCCCGGGGCTATTATATCCTGGACGTCGGCGAATTCCGTCATATTGTCGAGTTCGCCATCTTGTGAACTCTGATTGGCCCACGGGGCTGCTACGCCCTCTCTGATTGGCCTAAAATGCCAACAGAATGTGACAATGTGGGGGAATTAGACGATGTCCAGAATGTACCCCAGGTTTGTTTCGCCTGGTGTCATGATCTCCGTGCTGCTGTGCTCTTTATCTCGATTTTTTTTTTTCTCTATGCGTTCCTGTCGATGTAGCTCGGTGACAACGGAGTCCTGATGCAGAAGCACGACGTCGCAGATTCGATTCCCGCTGCTTCGGCGGCCGCAATGTGATGAGGGCGAATTGTAAAAACGCTCGAGTATTCCGTATTTTGGATGCACCTTCACCCCAGGCGATCGAGACTGATCCGGAACTCTCCACTAAGGCGTCCCTCATCACCCACTGTGCCTTTTCTTCTCTGGACGTCAAACCCTTTTATTAAATTTTTATTTGCCTTTATATGCGCTCATGGCCGGCAATACGCGTACTACTAAGTCGGTACTCTCAGCTGCCTGAGTCGTTTATTACACACTGCCGTCGCTTAATTACACGGCGAAGATGCCGATGCGTCGTCATTGTGGAAAAGAGGTTGCAGTGCCTGGTAATTAATCAACTCCTTTTTTTTTTTAAGTCTACGCCAACTCCACTGCAGCTCTCCGTTCCGCACTCGCGTATATGCTGCGTGATGCCTTCGCGAGCTTTGTTACACAAGTGGAACACTTGCTGCTGCTGCTTGTTTGCACGGCCGCGCTGCCGAAGCGAGAAGCGCGCAGCTGCTGTTCGTTTTCCCGTCTCGTCACGTATATCCCGACCGCCGCTGCTTTGCTGCCTCCCAGGGACGCTGGAATATAAGCAGCAGAAAATACGCCCAAAAAACTTATCACCCGTTTCCTCGCCGGGCGCGGCTGCTGCCCTGCTCGCTCAAGCGGGCGGCGCCATTTTCTTTGATGACCAGCGCGCGCGCGCTTTTTCTTTCGGCCGCCACGCGCACTTGGAAGCGCGTCTGCTTTGAGCCGTCTGCCACAGGCGAGGCCTCGCACGCCGGGCAGGAAGGCGTGCTGGGCCGAGATAGCGTTTTCCCCTTTGTGCCTCGACGCTTTCGTCTGCTGTTCTTCGTCTGTTCTTCGTCTGCTGCTGTTCGTCTGCTGTGCAGCCACTTTGGGCCCGCGTGGCCGGTCCAGCGACGGCTGGATGAACGGCTTCGGTCGCTCTTTGCGTGCTTGCTTGTCCGTGCGGCTCCATTGTTTCTCGCCGGCTCTCTTTGAGCGATGATAATGGCCGCGTGGCCCGCTTCGCCAAGTGTGACGTCAGAACCGTTACAGGGTGGTGTTGGTGTGTGTGTACGCGCGCTGCCCCCTTTGCCTCTTCTTCTCGCCGAGGTATATACCCAAAGAAGCCTCCCCCTGGCTCATGCATGTGGCCCAGTTCGTTCCACGAGGCGCGCTCGTCACAGACGGGCTTTGCGGGGCTTCTCCAAGCTGCATGCGGCAGAAGCAGCAGCCACAGCGGCGGCATGGCCCCGTTTGCGGGCACGCCTCGCTTTTGCGAGCGACTCCCGCGGGAGGCGACACACCTGCGCGCAGTCGCTCCTTCTGTCGGCATCCTTCTGTTATTTGCAGAGTATACCGCGTCTCGTGATAAACACCACCTGTGGTATCGCCGGGTTCGCGTCAGCTGTCGCGTTGCTTTTAACTACGGCTCCGCGCGTTGTCGGGCATACACCCGATGAACACTGGAGGACACCCACCGGCGGAGTTTTGCCGAATATCCGGGGAAGAAAGAACGCGATGTGGAAGCCCGTGACCAGTTCTTGATGGGTGTGTTTAACTTTGACTAAGACGTGCGACAACCATTCTTGTCCACTTCTTTGCGTAGCGGGGCATTTCGCACATTCCTTAGCTGTGACACGGACACACACAAGCGCGTGTCATGCTGATCTGATGCCAGTCCGTGATTGACCGCATTGCTTGATGCAGAACGCATGAATTTAAACGCAATCTGCCCGAATCATCAGTTTGGGTCACCTTGTCGACACGTAAGCACGTCTCGAGAACGCTTCAGGGATACTGGCTGGCGGAGAACAAAAGAACTCTGAATTTACGCGCTGTAATGCGTGGCCGCAGTGGCGGTCTCTTGATGCACAAAAAAGTGGCGTGTTCAATTCTTGGACGCAGCTTAATTCCGCGCTCAGATTGGGGCGAAATGTAGAAGCGTTCGTGTACTGAAGTGCGCGTGAAATATAGGTGCTCAAAATTAATCTGCAGCGCCCCACACTTCAACGTGGGGGCTTGGAGCGCTGGCCCGAACACGCAACGACTGGGCATTTCATCACATCGCTGCGCATTCGTTCGTGACACAAGAGCGAACTTGGTTGTCGGTGGACACCCTCCTGGGCGTGATCATTGCGCGGTGTGTATAATGTGGCGACATCGTGGCCGCGGTGTTTAAAGTAAGAAGTGTTAGCCTTTGTGTAAAAACGTACGCCTTCCCCTGCGGCCTTTGGAATTGTCAGAATTATTCCTCGGCTTCTTTTATTCTCGCCGAGTCTATTTTTCATCGCTCGGTGTGAATTCCACCTCATTTCATTCACAGGGGCGCTACGCGAGACGCCCCTGTGGTCTTTTCAATGGTGCGTTATAGACGCAACATTGAAAAGACCGCACTTCAAGGTGCGGTGTCACGGGCTGTCCTTTATTGAGTCGTTTCTGCTTGCCGAAGTGTCGCGTGTAAGGCGGAACACTTTTGGCATGAAGTGCCGAGTCATAAACGTTTCCCAACCCCGTGCCACAATTGGGTCAAGTTCACCACCTTCGTGAGCTTCTGCCACAAGATTGAAAAGAGTCGGTCTGTGTATAGATAACACCGCGTGAACCTGCGTGTGATATTCGCGGCTCTCTCTACAGCAAACGAGTCGTCGAGGTGTCGCTGCAGTTCGTGGCTTGATGCGAGGGCTGTCGTCCTCCGCCCGCGGAATCCTTACATGGGCGTCGTCGCGGTTTTCGAGGAGGAAGCCGCGCTTTTGTCGGGTGATAAACAGTTCCTCCGGATGCGACGCATCAACGTCCGGGAACGGTAGTTCACTCCGCGCGTCAACAGCCATATTGCGTCGCGCCCATGCGTGCATCGCCTGACACCGTTGCTCGCAGATAGCGCAAGGACTTTATTGAGGAGTGTGGCCTTCACATGCTTTGCAGCTGTTCTGTCGAAGCAGTATACAGACGCCATGGCTATGCTGCGATTTGCTTTCGTGCCGCGTCGCATTTTATGACTCGCTGCGTTTCGTCGCACGTTCCGCATCTCCGAAGCGCGATAGGGGCGGTGTCCTTGTAACGCGTACAAAGCAGTGCCGACAGTCAATTGAAGAGTAGCGGAATCGAGACATTTCGGTTGCAGGAGGACCTTAATTTTGTCCTATATCCGTAAACTGAATCGGCGCTGCCGATGGCTATCGACAAACCTCCGTATGCAAGTAAATCGACTTCGATTGGTGCTCAGCTGTGCTTCTACGGTTGCTGGAGGTATATAGTGCCAACCTTTTCCTTTCCTTCGACTAATATCACTGCACTTGTAACGTTACTGCACTTGTAACGTTACGCATTCTCTCCTCACCTCTAATCGCTTCGTGTTATATACTCTCTCGAGATTCGCCAAGAAGTTCGTCGGCCTTTGCCCTGACGTTGCACTGCGTGCGCGACACGCAAAGTCATCTTGGCACGGTGCCCGCTACTCTTTCGCGGAACGCTGCAAGTCATGCGGCAACACGGCTGTTTCGGTGCCGCCATATTTCAAGAGGCCCAGGCGAAGAATTTGAATCATTTCCTTCCTGGCTTCGTGCCGGCATTGAAAACGTCCGAAGTCGTTGCTCGCCTCGACGACCGCGCCCTTCTTTGTTTGCTATAGCTTTGAGACAATGAGCGAGGAGGATCCACGATAGGGATCGAAGGGCCGAATAGTTCTCCAGATCGAACGCTAATATAACCTTGGCATTATATATAAGCGGCAGTCTTGAGCTACAAGCACATATGCAGCATATGCGCCGCGTGATTCGGTGTCGTTTGCTTCGCGTCACGCTGGGTCCGTGGACTGAACCGGCGATTCGGTCCAGGTCGTGAGAGTCTCCCGCCGACGACTTGCAACGGCAACTGCGTACGGGCAGTTGGTGCATGCTCCCGATGAGCAGATCTTGAATTGCTAACTTTAACGTACCGAAACTGCTCTGTGGGATATGCCGTATATATGTGGAGGACTACGGATTCATTTCTACCACCTCCATGGGGAATTCTTTGACGTGCACTTAAATTTCACGAGTCCACTTCTGTAAACTCCGTTCTGTTCCGTGGATGAGAGAGAAGCTAGGGATGCTTACGAGAAAATCGTCTGGTTGGCTACCCTACGCTGGGGGAAGGGGAGGGAATAGAAAGATGAGAGAGGGGGATGTGTTGCACAAAACCGCTACACACAGTCAAAACCGCAGTCAAAGCCGCTCACACGAGCCAGTCGTTCTCAAAAGCACAAAAGTGCCTTCACTGCGTTCTGTATAAAAATGCACGCGCGGTTGATTGAGCGCGAGACCGCAAATTTCCTCATCAATTTAGACGAGATGATTCAGTTTGAAACATCTAATCGACAAAAGGAGCGTGCCACCGCCTATGTAGGGCTCCAAAGGGACCTGTTACGTGCGAAGCTCGAGTAGTGGAATCGGTTGCCCGTGTGTGTGTGTGTGTGTGTGTGTGTGTGTGTGTGTGTGTGTGTGTGTGTGTGTGTGTGTGTGTGTGTGTGTGTGTGTGTGTGTGTGTGTGTGTGTGTGTGTGTGTGTGTGTGTGGACCCTTCACCCCCACGAAGGAGAGGGGCCTGCTTTCACTGGCTAGCGGCCTCCCTCCTTCACCCCTCCCTACCCTGGGGGGCTCTGCAGAGGTTTCCCCGTGAGAAGCCCCGACGAAAAAGATGCCGCGCTGGCTTTCTTCGCAGAGGCCCCTCGGGCACACTAGCTCTTCACGACGCGCACATGTACCTTCCACGACCGAAAGAAGCCGCTCGCGCAATCGGGGTCACCGTGCCCGCCCATCGAGTTACGTCCGATCGAAATCGACGGGGAGGGGGTGGATCTTTACCACGTGATCTATACTTTCCTGCGTTCGCGCGCGCGATCACGTCTGATGCGCCGAGCGAGACGTGCGAGGGAAGCTTCTCCACAACTCTTGTCCCGTGCACTAACGTGCGTTGACACGTGTTCGCGCGCGCAATCCTTGTCTCAATAGAACAAACAAGATCGAGCGATACTGGCGGTGCTGATTCGGTTCGCAAATCGATGCGTTTATATGCGATTTACAGGTGTCTGGGGGTGTATACAGGCTGGCGCAGAGCTGCCTCTTAACCCGAGGAAGGTAGGTGAGCAATGAGATCAGGAAAGTCCTCGCAACTGAGAGCGCCCTTCGGCGGAGAAGCGTGCGAACGCGCACCTGTTAATTAATCGTCACGGAATCTGCTTTGTCGCCATTTAACCGTAATTGTTATGTGAAACGCTCTCGTTTGTGTAGTCGTTTGTAACAGTCACCTGGCCATGAATACTGACTAGTCCTTTAAATGGATGACCCGTGAATTGTTAAAGGAAACAAATCCTAATTGATGCAATGGAAATTTTTTGGATCGTCAGCGCGTTAGGCTTCCTATTAGGTGTATACATTGTGACGAGTCTGTTCGGCATTAATTGTTACGACCCAAGTTCCGATTGGCTGCGCAGGAGGTACGCGTCAGGAGACAGGCGCCTTCAGCCAATCAGCACTTCAGCAGCAGACGAAATTGACATATTATTATTATTATTATTATTATTATTATTATTATTATTATTATTATTATTATTATTATTATTATTATTATTATTATTTGATTTGAAAACATGTATACATTTGACAAGAAAGGGAAAGCGAGGAGCAGGATGAAGGGGCAAAACTGCCTGCCTACTCTTCAGAGAGGAGAAACATAGTAATGTAAGATGGGAAGAAGGGAAGGAAAGAAAGAGCAAAATGACAAATCTCGTGTCCACTAGGTAAACATGCACTTACAAATTAGCCCCTCTGAACGGCGGTCAGCAGGGGTGGGAGTAAAATGACAGGGAGAGAGGATAACGGAGCAGGGAACTATTTACATACGTGCAAGAAAAGCGGCTATAGTAAAAAGTTCACGTGACGCTTTGGGTACAAGGTCAGTGCTCGTCCCTCGCTGCCGCGTGGCGGCGTTATTGTGTATACGTATATACGCGGTCGTCGCAACGGCCGGGCATCGTGCCAGTGAACTCGCGATGGATCAAGTGCGCCGTCGCGTCTCGCGGGGCAGGAAGCGAACAGTGCGAAGGAGGCTTCTCCCTCCCCGCTGGAGGGAGGACAAGTCGGTCCACTTGGGCGGCCGGCCGCAATCGCGCCCGTTGCCCGGAATAGAAACCGGGCCGAGCGGGGGCAGCAGCGGCGGCTACGCGCGCAGCCACCGCCACCCTATTATAGTGTATACTCTCTGCTGCGCAGGGTCGAGCGAATTAGCGCTCTTGGTTGGCTAGTCAACTGCGTGTCCATCTTGGCCTCCGCACTCGCGTGTTCGCAGTTGTCTAGGCCACCGAGCGATTCCGCATTTCGAATTGCAGTCTCCCGGTCTTTCCTGACCTCCGGTAACCCTCGACGCTGGGGTGCGTCTTTCTCTCTCTCCTTCTTGTGTGTGTGAGAGGGAGAGAAGGGGGGGGGGGGGAGCGTGTCAGCTCTGACGCTGTACACGTGAAGCCTTGTGTTGCGATGTGGTTCATACCAACGTACATCACCCAGGTAGTGCAAGGCCTGTTCACTCCGGTCCATGAAGCCATGCTACCTGGCCCGCCTGCCATAGAATCTAATGAGGATGCGCCCGAGTAAGCAACAGTGATTTTGACGTCACCGCTTTCGTCACGCCGGGCTTGGAAATGGAAATTTCGGGCCACGTAGCATGACGTCATGGATTGGAGTGAACAGGCCTTGTGCTATCTAGGAGGCGGTGTTGCTCGTACTCACCCTGGGGGATTTGACCAAGAATCGGGTAGCCCAGAATAATAAATTAGAATTTACGAAGCGGCGATAGAAATTAACGATTTGATTAAGTTAGGTTGGTCAGAATCGGGGCATACAAAATTTGGAGAGCGTGTATCAATGGGAAAATGTGGGAATAGCTGTAGTTCTTTCCTCCTTATTTATTACATGTGGAACATCGGAAGTTTGGCCACAGAAAGGGCCGGTTATCCCAACATATTGGCTGGGAAACGCAGCGAAAAAAAAAAAATCATGAAGACACTGTCAAAAGTCTATTACGAAATTGGAAACACTGACAACGCTTCCACATGCGAGGGCGTATTACATACAATAGACAGTTTTAGTTTAGCGTTAGCGTAATAGCGGGCTTACGGGAAATAGCGTTACCGTTCCGCAAACGAACTTTGCAGAAAGAGAGTTTTAGTATAGCGTGATAGCGTAGTTTACGTGCGGGACGCTATTCCATTACGCTTTGAATTTCGCTTACATAAGGCACCTAAGTCTATGTGTGTGTACGTCCGGAAAGTGCGGGAGGCAGCGCAATGGAAGCCAGGAGCGCGTTGTATTTTTACTTGCCATGTCCGCCGATCTGCAGCGAAACAGACAAGCAGTACAAGCTGTCTACCATAGCCTCCGAAATCCTCCCATCTCAGAGGCCATATGCCGTCGTCGCCCTATCTCCGGACTTTATTGACAGGTGGCACTCACATCTCGGAGAAAATTTCTTTCGTTAGGCTTAGGCGCGTTCGAAACGAGAAGCGATCTCGAAAACTCCGCTAAATTATCCATAAAAACATATTGTCGATCCTGCCTGAAAGTAAGCGAAAGCCATTTACGCAGTCATTTCCCACCAACGAAGTGAATTATTCAACAGCAACTCCAAATTCAGTTCGAAGCGGGCGGCCGGGACCGCCGCCATGTTTTACGTACACTACGTAAACACGCTAACACGGTAACGTTAACTCTGAGAAATAGCGTGCGCACGGTAAACGGTATGGCTCGTTTAGCGTTCTGCGCATGCGCATTTCGATCCCGCTATTCCGGTACGCCCGCTATTCCGGTAACCACGCTGAACTAAAACTGTCTAATAACACGGCAGCCCAGTTGTTTGGTGCTCTCGAGGAAGGGATGGAAGTGGATCGGTCAGTAACTGCCCTGTAATGCAACATCAGAGGGGGCCATAGCGCTAGAAGATACGGACAAGAACGAGAGAACATGACGAGCGCTAACTTTTAATTAGCCCAAAAAGCCATACTTTTAAACTGCATGTAATGCAAAGTTGCTAACAAAAGCGTTATTCGAAAAGGCGCACGGTAAAGTCTTGGACAGCATTCAGCCTATTGAGTGCGTTACCTCTTCCTGTGAGCCTTCTTTGGAGAACCGAACCTATCTGTACATTTTTAGAAACGTTTTTTTTCTCGTCTATTTACTACTTGTATAAGTATCACAACTTTAGACATCAGACTAGCCTCCGGTTATTGGGCTCATCAGTCTTGTATATTTCGTGTTTTGTGTTACGAAAAGCCTAATAAAGTATTATACCGTATTTACTCGGAAGTTAAAGCCAGCCTCGATTCTAAGCAGACTCCAAAATTTGGAATGCAAGCCGACCTTCTAGAATACAAGCCGCCCAAGATAACGGTAAACGACAACAACCACAAGAAAAAGTAAATAACATTTATTACCAACGTTCAGCGCCAGCCATACTCTTGTCCTGGCTCACTGTATGCAGCACTGTATACTCACACCGCATGCTCTGTGCGACGGCGTCTCGCCGGAAGCGAACTTTGAAAAAAAAAAAAAAAAAAAAAAAAACTGCGGTCGCACTGAACGTCTGCTTAAACTTGAATAAGTACGGTACTTGAGTTCAACGAGGGAGTATCTTCCTCACGTGCAGATGCTTTTCCTCGTGCGGAATATGACGAAGGCAGCGACTTTGCTTTTGCCGACGACGCCTACAAATCGGTCGGCGTGTGCCTGGTTGCCAGCTGTACGCCAGATTGGTGGCGCGTCCGCCGTTGCTAACGGGACGCTGTGAGGCATCCGTGGACGTGCATTATACGTAAAGCTATACCAGAGGACCACTTTCTGTGGCGGCACAGCCAAAGCTACGCGCACATGCAAAGCTTCTGCTCTTGTGTTACTGCGCCAAGTAGTGCCGTCGTGTTGCTGGCAGTTTACGGGACCTGGAAAACCAGACGGGGACACCAGAAAGCCAAAACTATAGGAACAGCAAGAAACGGAAATCCCTTTCAGCTATTTATTTGCTATGAAATCATGAACAAAAAATTTATTGGTACGATTTCTTTTACGCCACGTAGCTTCCAGTTGCTTGCATTCGTGGTACTACATACAGGTGCGCAGTAAAATGTGTGCTTCGGCTCGGTGGCGTTAGCCGCGATGCCACAGAAAGTTGTCGCCGGGTATAGGATCGCCTCGATTCCGGAGCGATCGGGTTGCACGGGCGTAGCTTGACTCGTGCGAGACGGTGCGCGCCAGAGTTGAGTTCTCAAAGCCGAGCGTGCATGTGCTTATAGCGGCTATAGTTCAAGGACCTCCGACAGTGCCTCCTCGGGCGGCATGTGCTGGTGTTTGAGACGAAGACAAATCACGGGGGAGGCCGTCTGTCTTGTTGCCTGGAATGCAGAAGTCTGCACTGCAGCAGTGCGCATGACTTTGTGAAAGGTTAGTGAAACATGACGGAGATGAGCAGCTGCGTTCTGATTTTTAGAACGAAAGCGTAAGATTAGGAGAATATGAAGGAAGCGTGCGTGCGTGTGTATGCGCGCGCGCAGCTATGTACAGTGCTCAGCGATTGAAACACGATACTCGACAACATGGCGGCCGGTACTTTTTGCGCCACCGATGGGCGCTGGTGACACTGAGATGACGCATTTTTGTGTCACAAGAAAGCGAGAATCTTTTTGCTGCACCGTAACTGCATTCGGCCCCCTCGGCGATCACCCAGCGATCACCGGTGGCGCAAAGAGCACCGGCCGCCATGCTGTCTGAATATCGCGTTTCAATCGCTGAGCACTGTACAACGAAAGGTGTGTGTGTGTTTGTGTGCACATATTATTGGCCGCAACGGCAGCTCAGCCCGTGATGTGCCAAGGCAAGTCGACGACCGTCATAACAGCAAACCGCTTGCGTCGCCTAATTTAAAGCTCTCTCCCGTCAACTCACCGAACCGAGCGCTCGTCAACTCACGAAAGGTGGTCAAGCCCGTGCCCACGCAATGAAGTTTAAATTGGGGAGGTGGTAGCGATGGCATTCTATGCTAACGAGGGACGCTCTGGAAACAGCGTCGTGTACTACAGCGGTCGCTACGCAGGAGCGGAGCGGGCAAGGAGGAAACGCGCGGCGTTCTTTGGAAGAGGCTGCTGCCCTTGAAGCCTCGCGGCGAGCTTTCCCACGCAGCAGCAGTAGCGGCGAGATGGAAGGGAGGCGTGATGTTTACCGCGTTCGCTTGCACGAACACCAGTGGCCCGTGCGAGAGAGGGGGGCCGCCCGGCCGGCTCGTTTACGAGCGTCTCGGTATGCAGACGGGGTTCTTCTTGTGCGAGGACGCGTGAGGGGGTCTGGCCACCGTGTCGCGTGTCTGGCCCACGACGCCCTCAAGGGCTTCGTATACTAACTGGCATTGAGGCCGCCATCGTCTGACCTGGCGAACATAACGTGGAGTGAAACTTGTGACTATGGCTAACGTTTAACTACTAGATTTATTGTATACGTGCAGTAGTTATCTTCTTTACTCTGTCCTCTCTGTTAGACTCTCTCCCTGTCCTTTTACTCCCTCCCCCACCCCCCTTCCATTGCTGACTGCTGTTCAGGTGTCAGCATGCACTGCTGAATCATTACTGCGGTCAGCAGTGATTTCCTTTCCTTTGCTTCATTTTCGTTTATTTCTACGTTAATTTATTTAAATGAACAACCAATTACTACTACTACTACAAGCTTGTGAACCGATGGGTCGTATTCGCGCACCGTTCTTCGAGCAGTGGTGATCTTCCAAGCCTTGTCGCGTTCTCCCACGACGGCGTCGTCCGTTTGTTGTGCCACTTGTTCAAAACCTGGTTTATTTCAGCCACTACGCAGCGCCAATGCCTAACTTAATTCGGCAACACATTCTGACTCTGAAGTGGGACGCGTACGAAACGGTCAAGTCACGCATGTACGCTTTTCTTTCTTCAACTCGGAGATCAATCGGGCGACGGGACAGCTGCAAAGATGCGGAAAGCCCCCTGCAACGTCAGGATTAAGAACCAGTGGCGTGAAACATGCGCAGACGACGCGATTCCCGTCGAGGCACACCGCGCACGCCCTGCTGACCACCACAGCGCGCCGCGGTTCGCCAATAGGTGCGCGCGTGTGTGCGCCGCCTTCGCCGCCGTGCGCGCATAGCCCAACGCACAGAGGTGGCCAGGGTCGTCGACCTCGGCGCGGCGGGGCCGATCCATTTCCGCTGGATCTCCCGCCTCGCGCGTCGATCGCCACGCGGACCCGCTACGGAGGCCTCGCCTTTAAAGCCCCCCCCCCCCTCCGACTGTATAGGGCTGCAGGTGCACACTGCGCTCCTTGGGAGCCTCGGACTGGCGTTGCTCCCGCGCCATGGTTGGGAAAGCGGCCCCTGGGGAGCTCTTCTGTAAGTGTCCACCTAGTGGACACGTCCTTTTCGTCTGCTGTCGAAGTTATGATTGGCTGGGCTGGGGTGCGCATCAGAAGGAGACAGGCGCCACAGTCAATCAGCACTTCTGCAGCAGACGAAATGAACGTGTACACTATAGGTGGACACTTGAGGAACAGCCTCCTGCTGTCTGACTCCCGATCTAGGGAGCCTACATGCAACGGCGTTGCATGTAGGCTCCCTATCCCGATCGAGGGTCATCGCAGATTTGTGAACCCGCCGCGGTACACTGTGCAATAATTTACTCCCGTAAGAGTGGAAAAAAGGTGTAAATGTGTGTATAACTCACGCCCTTACATTAAAAAGGGTGTAAGGGTGTAAGTTAGACAGATTTGCACCCTTTCTCACTTTTAAGGGTGTTTTTACAGTGTAGATCAGTGGCTACGGCGTTCTGCTGCCGAGCACGATCGAGGTTGCGGGTTCGATTTCCGCACGCGGCGGTCGCATTTTGGTGGGGGCGAAATGTAGAAGCGATCGTGTACTTAGATTTAGAAGGGAATAGGTTTGGGCGTGTTGGTAATTCGTCGTTACGCAGAATGCATAGCCGCAGTAAGTACAAAGGACAGGTCGAGACATGATAAGTCCTTGTCCTGTCTCGACCTGTCTTTTGTACGTACTGCACTATGTATCCTGTGTAACGCACTTATATTTAGGTGAACGCGAATGATTCCCAGGTGGTCAAAACTATTTTGCCCCCCCCCCCCCCCCTCCCTCCCTCTATAGTGTCTCAGCGCCAGAGACGCTCCAGGCTTTCAGCTGAGAAACTACACGAATCAGTCATCCTTGTCTCACGGTCTGTCGGGAAAAGAGGAACGGCTGCCAGTGACCACTGCCGCTCTTTGTGTAATCTGTCGCTGTCAATAGGCTGCAATAGACCAATAGGCTGCATGTGGTCGCTGCGTGGATAATAAAATTATATTTTATTCTATATTACTGGCAACACTTGATAATCATATGATGCATTCACTGTCGATTAAGTGCGGACAAAAATAGTGCCCCGGAACCTAAACATATAGCTGCCATGCATATATGTCTGCAGAATGGGATTAACAGACGCTATCGGCACCTTTCCCGGTGTGACCTTCGGCCACCTTGTTCCTGTGAGAGCAGTGATGATTCTTTCTTCGCCCACCTCGATAAGCACGCAACCAAAAAAGAAAGATACCCCCCTCCTCCTCTATTCTCCCGTTCCGCCGCTTCAGCCTTCATCTTGTAGCGACAGTCGCTACGAACGTCTTCACCTTCGTAAAGTTTGAAGCGAGATACCCAGCTTGAATCGCATTTCCCTTACTGACGTTCGGTTCAAGCGTCTGGATATTCTTGCCAGCGCGAACTCGCAGAATCACGCTCAATTGTTATCTTTTCGCTAGCGCACAGTTTTCAATATGGGGCTGTATCGTAACCGGCATGCGATGTTTCACTCAACTTATGCATTCTATATGCAAACGGATATCTAAGCGCGTTTCTTCTACATTTCAATAAGTATTATCAGCCTTCTTCATTGAAATTCTAAACCACTAGCACTACCCGGACATTCTCTTGTTTCCTGTTTCCTATCAACGTCACAACGGAAAGTAGGCCTTAAAAGATTCGATCGGCGAATGACACCGATCAATCGTTTATCACCTGTACGCCACAGCATGAATTCCGGGCAGCTGCGACAAGAACGGACTTTCGATTGGCAAGGCCACTGGCTCCCGTATATTCTCGAGGCTGCACCAAGGATGCCCGAGACCAAGGCTGGCTGGCTTCTTCGCCTTAGCGCGTGCTTATCTCCAATGCCCGCCATGTTCCCAACTCTGTCTCTCTTTGACACCTCAAATTTTAGCCCGTTGTCGGAGGTGACCCTGGCTTTGGCTTCTGTTGTGCTCTTCTGACCAGCCGCGGTTTTGAAATGTCTCAAATCTAATCGAGTTACTGCACTGTTTGATCCCAGCGGTCAGCTGCAGTTTGCTTAGGAAGGAGATAACGCGCAAAACTACGCGGACTGGCGCAAAATCCTTCTTTGCTCTCTCGTCCTTATACCTGTTGCACATTATGTTCTTTCTAAGCATTATGAACCAGCAACAAGTTTTATTGAGCTCCTGTATCCCGGGGTGTTCATGTGAACCAAGTAGGTGATGTGGAGGGAGCATCGCATCACGCAGCTCAGCCTTGGCAAGTCAACTCTCTGTGAACCGATACCCTTCGCATTTTCCCTTAATATCGACCGAGAACGTGGCCCCTGACATTCGGCACTTTGGTCGAGAATGTTTGCTTCCGGTAGTTATTAATCGAGGCTCACTTGTGGGCTGCTCTGCCGTGGCTCTGCCTGCAGAGCGGGAGCACTAACACGTATACCGCGCACTCTGACATGACGATTACGTGATGTGCCGAATAGCTTGGCTTCTGTCGTGTTGTTCCTTCCCAGTTCTTTCTTTCCTCTTGTATTCTGCGCGCTCAAATTTCAGATATATCGTCGAATTCGCCATCTTGCCAGTTCTGATTCGATCACAAGGCCGCCGCTACGGCTTCTCTGGTTGGCTCAGCATGGCGAAGACTCTATACCACCGTGGTCAAGAACAACACCCCTGCACTCCGCTTCGAAGATTGCTTACAGGTTGCAGCACCACAATTCGTGAGACCGGCGAGGAGCTTGTTACTACTCAGTTAACGGTTTATTTCAGGTCTGTTTTTCTTAATCGCAAGCGGAGTTATTCGAGGTTGTTTATATAGTTCAGCTCACTGAAAGTTAATTTCTCAATTGGCCGGCTCAGCGATGTGACAATATTGTCTGTAACATTGATTTTTTTTTCATCTGTGTGCATTTATATGAGACACACTTTACCTTTTGAGCATAAATAATTATAAAAGCAAGACTAACAACATAGCAAGGCCAAAAGTGGTTGACACAGAAAGGCACGGCATTTGTATCATTCATTTATCTGATTGGTCAAAGAGCCGCAGCAAGTAACTGGACTTCTTTTTGCTGTAATATTAAGGGAAAGACTCATTACGCGATTGCAATTTCAGCGGTCAATGTCAAATGTTTAATATTTCTCGGGTAGTTTTATCAGCAATCTTATACAGCATTTCCCACTGGAAAAACACAGGGATATACGTTTGCACTGTCGACACGCCTTTCCAGCCTCACCTCTTTTGTGACATTTCCATGGACTAAGACGACCAATGACGACAAAGGACCACCGTGTTAGGACCGAGGGGGGTCCTTGGTTAACTCCCACCCATATACCGGGTATTTTACGTCATTAAATAGCCTTCGCGAGGTGGGTGTATGATCTAGAGTTTTAGCCAAGGCAGGCACAAACTACACTCGTAGTTTGTGCATAAAAGATACATAAAGGAAACGCAAATCTCTCTTGCACCGCGGGCTCGTTCAGGTCTCGTTTCCACGTGCCTCTATACTGTTACACACCAGTAAAGTTCCAGAAGCGAGAAATGTTCCACTTCGCACTGTATATAATCCTTTCGCGCAGACGAGGTCATTGCCGGGAGACGCAACAAAATGAGCGCGCGATATTCTCGCGGTCATCTCGTAACGCGAGACTCGCCCAACGGTCATGCGCTGACGCGCAATTACACCGCGCCCCTTTTAACGTAACGCCGCCGCTCGTGCCGCCTCTCTGCACGCGTCGGTTTTCGAGGCGCAGCAGGTCTCGTCCCGAGAGAAGCTTTCGCTTCCAGCGCGCATAATCCTTCCATCGCGGCACCGAAAATAGCAACGGGTGATTACTCCGCGCTGCTACGAGTCCGTATTACAGCGTGCTTTATTACTTCTCTCGGGTTTTTCGCGCAGCTACCTACCTGACCCTCGCGCTTCGGTTGCGTGAAATTTGGAGCGGCGCGGCTACCTCTGCACGCAACCAGCGGTGCTTATATACCTGCTCCGAGAGTCCCCTCGAAGGAGCGCGCGGGCTCTCTTGAGAACTTCTCCTTTTGTTTTGCCTTTGCTGTCCCTCCAACGTATAATGGCCGGCGCCACGTCGGCCGTTGCCTGCTCGCGTTCTGATTACCGCGCGCGAGAAACTTTTCTTTTTCCTGGTTTTGTGCGTCCCTGTCGACGCTTGTTTTCTTCTTGGCGTTTCCTACTTTGTGCTGTCCCGCTCTCGTGGATGCTTTTCAAGGTCATTTGGACGGGGGTAATCGGCGTGGCGAAGATTGGCCCTGCGTCGGCGAACGTTACGGCGGCGGCGAACTGCGAACCAGTTGGCGTCACAGTATCTGCTTTCGTCCTCGCCTTTATTTTTTTCTTTCGTCTTCAGTTCTTCCTTCAATCCGTTTTTTTTTTTTTTTCTCGTACCCTGGTGCAGTGGACCTTCGTGGCCTGCCGTGTGTCGGGTCTTTTATCTTCCTCGACGGAGCTGGACCCTCTTATTGCGTGCATCGCACCCCATTCCACGGTCTCCACGTAATTTGTCGATGCGCCGGCAGATTGGAACGGTACTTCGCGAGGTGGAACCGCTCTTCGTTGTTCCTCGTCCGTATACGATCGAAAGCGGCTATACGTTTGCAGGAACCCGATAAGGTCTAGTCGAATCGGCCCGTCGGGTCGAAAACTGCTCGTCGGGTTCGTGTATAAACGCTGGCGGGTCGGACCGAGCGGGCGTCGAGGCAAATTCGCGGTCAACCTGCCTACAAGGTATAGGTGAACTCGCCCAACTCGCTTTTGATAAGACGTGTGTAAACGTAGTCGATTCAGTTTTGGTCAGCTCGAATTCTAACTCGACCCACTCCCGTCGCGTTGGTGTACGCGAAACTAGTGGACGAACAAGAGATGTATGCGGAGCCAGCGTTCGAACGAGGAAACTATATAGTTCTCATCATGGGACGAGTCCACTTGTCGAAACGTTGACCTCTGATGAAGACGACCCCTTGTCTGAACGTTGGCTCCGCAGACATCTTTTGTTCGACTCCTATAGCTTTGTGTACATGCATGAACTCGACGGGGAGCGGGTCGAGTCAGAAGTCGAGTTGATCCGGCCCGACCCGACCACATTTACGTGCACCCGTGCCAAGCGGGTCGGGCCAGTCAACTCATCTCTTGTTCGACCACTGTTGATCATATATCTTCCTCTGAACGTGTCTTATTAGCTTGCTTGTCTACACATAATCGCGTACGCAACGAACGTATTCTCGTATATTTGCAAGAGTATGCGGAGATGTGTATCCTTACGAAAGATTCTCACGAATATGCGTATATATAACCGGCCAGAGATGCCTCATGGATACTCGACGTAAGTGTGCTGCTTCTAGCATGCAGAGCTGTCGAGCTTTGGCTTAGCATGGCAGGACTTTATCCAAAGGTACCCTGGGGGTACTGAGTCCAGCTTTTTGTTAGTCTGTCGAACATCGTCGCACCTTGTGGTCAGTAAGCGCAAAAGAAACAAGAAAAGGAAACAATTGCGTGCAGCACACGAGTGCTTTCCTCATGACTGCGGCTTCACTTCCGCGTCGTCCTTGTTTTGTTAAGTCAATCTCCGCGCACCTCTGAAAGGAACGAGTTTCGTGTTTAAGGGACCAGTTCTGTGATTAGCCTGAACAAAACGAACGCTGTCTTGGAACTACTGCGAGGCTGGTCCCCGCTGGCATATTGAGTAGCAGGGGATACTGAAGTATGCCCTCTATACTTTTGAAAGCCGCCTCTGTTTGACGCGGAACAAACTCTTGCCTTCGAAAAAAAAAAAAAAAAAAAAAAAAAAGGGCGGCTTCGCTCCCAAGCCGGCTAGGTTCCCGCATTGGCGATGCCTGCGTCTTGTTCCACTATTTTATCTCTGCTTCCTCCATAGACGGCGCCAGTTTTCGTCCGCGAGTCGCAAGAAAATTCAGCGCACGTTTGGAGCCGTCCGCGTGAAACGGCTTGCGCCGTAGTGGCCGCATTACCGAACGTGCACGCCTCGCGGCGTCAGATCTGTTTTAGAGATGGAAAGAGGAAAAAAATAAATAAAGAGAACTTCGAGCCGCGCGCGATTCTAAAGAAGAGAAAGCGTTTCTACGGCGATGTTCGGCCACGCGTGACGTCTGCGTGGCGCGCGTCAGCAACGCCGCCCAGAACAGGTCGGCCGGACCGGGCCTCACGGTGACTGCGCCATGGGGTGGTGTTCTGGACACTGTCCAAATTCCGTCCTGTAAGCGTCTTGAGTGAATCAGAAAAGCCGTAACCGCGCCCTGTTCGCCAATCAGAACTGACAATTAGATGACGAATCGGACGCTGCAGTATAGAATTCGAGCGTCCAGTTTGTTCTGGACACTGTCAAAATGCCTGTATGTTAGCGTTCTGAGTCAACCAGAACAGCCGTAACCGCCCTTGTTAGCGAATCAGAACTGACAATTAGATGGCGAATCGGACAATATAGAGGAATTCGAGCGTCCAGCATACAGTAACTCCGGGATGTTATTCTATAGACGTCTGATTCAGCCATTTTTGGGCCAGTCAGAGTAAGGAGGTGGCGTAGCATTAGCTAATCAGATCTGAGAAAATGGCGAATTGAGCAATACAGCGGAATAGGACAGTGTCCGAAGTAGTGCCCCCGCCGGATGTGTACATGTGCTTCATAGAGTTAGTGTAGCTCTGTATAACTATACTACACCCGCCGGGGTGGCTCAGTCAGCTAAGGCGTTGCGCTGCTGAGCACGAGGTCGCGGGATCGAATCCCGGCCGCGGCGGCCGCATTTAGGTGGAGGCGAAATGCAAAAACGCCCGTGTGCTTGCGTTGTGGTGCACGTTAAAGAACCCCAGGTGGTCAAAATTAATCCGGAACCCTCCACTACTGCGTGCCTCATTATCAGAACTGGTTTTGGCACGTAAAACTCCAGAAAGAAGATAACTATACTACGTATTCGTAATCGAAGAATGCGAATCCAGAGCATTTGGCTCAACGCTGTAACCACTTTATATACGTCATTCAGAAATCCAGAATCGGCCAGTTGCGGCAGATTCTGTCCACGGTCGACGCGCGGCTAAAAGTTAGCGTCATGCGCTACCACGCTCTCGCATCGAGTAGACGATCCTAACGATACCGTCGGCGCTCCGACCGCTAGCGCAGTTTCATATACAGCGCAATAAATAAAGAACGAAAGAAAGAAAGAACGAACGAACGAAAGAAAGAAAGAAAGATGCAAACGGAATGTCGGCGTTAGTCGGCGTCTGCAGGCGACGTTAAAATATTCAGCGGGCTGCCTCGTTACGCAGACGTTGGCTTTGCTTCTTGCATGGACCTTAAAACGTATACATACATACACGCTTGACACAATCTCAAGTTTGACGCACCTGCGCATTTTTCTCGCTCATTCCATATTCAGTTGACGATTGCCCGCGGCACAAACAGCGGACTTCCCGTGCTACATTGCTAAACTGTTGTCCGCGGCTTTGCATATATTCACCGCTGGTCTCGTAATTATTCAGGACAGATTTCTCAGATCAGTATGACCGGGAACTCCTTAGAGGTCTGATGTTTCGTGGTTATCGCTTTATTATTATTATTATTATTATTATTATTATTATTATTATTATTATTATTATTATTATTATTATTATTATTATTATTATTATTATTATTATTATTATTGTTGTCTGAGAACACCATCGGCTATGCCACCGTTACAGCGCGTGTTTAGCGTGGAAGGAAATGGCAGCTGAGTACGTGTCGCAGGCGTACTCGGTCACAAATGTGAACAAATTTCAACCGAATTGTTCAGCGTTAAATAAATAAACTACGAGGATTGACGACTCCTTATAGCGCAATCGTTTCTGCGCAAAAGCAGTCATTTGTGGATCTGCTTCGGTGTCCGTCCACCACATCAGCCTTGTATAGTTATCGCCGCTGGCTGCAGTACGTTAATTACGTTTTGGAGACGTCGCCGTATGCCTCGGTTCGTTTAACGACGGCTCGCAAAGCGCACTCGCCGGAGGCGGTATTGAAATATTACTGCTCTGAATTCGCGCTAGCCAGCCGAGCACATGCAGTTACCACGGCGTATATTATATAGGGTAACAACAGTCTCGTTCTCTGCTCCGGGCCACAAAAAGTTGTCTGGCGGGAGAACACTTTAAAGCTGCCCGAGCACTTGTTTACAGACAGCGGGACCTGACAAAAACGTGGAATTTCCGAGCAGTCTGCAACCGTATAGCTGTAGTGAGACCGTACAAAGCTATATATGTTGTTCGCTTGTATTATGGCGCAGGATGGAAGTCCAAATATACCAGGTTGCGTTCGGAGGCCGCCGATATATTCAGACTTTTTTTTTTTCAAGTAGGCTTCTGCGTCCGCGTGTATACTATACAAATGATAGTTAGATTAGTTATCCTCCGCACGCGTTGGGTTCCTACTGTCGCAAGAAAAGATACGCTGCACGAACGCTCAGACGTTTTCAGCGTAACGCAGATTTGAACTCGGTGAGATATAGGACGCCCACACCGCGAGCTGAAGTGTCGACTGGCAAGAAAGAAGTGCTGAGATGCCTCGGCCCGCTATTTGTAGTCTTCTATATAGGCTCTATATTCGTGCCACATTCACCGCTGGCCATTGTCCAAGGCCCCCGGGATTGAAAAAAAAAAAAAAAATTGAGCGAGCGAGCATCGTAGATAGAGGCAGACCAGTTTCCTCATTCCGTCTTATAAGAGCCGCGCCCACCACACTGAGCTGCGGTCAGCCGAGCGCGAGCCGATTAAATTGTCCCGCTCTTTTACTCGGAGATAAACGTGTAGTCTTGCGTTCACAGATGCAAGTGCCTTCGTGAAACAGATGTTTTACACGAACTGTTGCGATGCGCGACGTGAAAGTGCAATTCTTAAGCTTGATATTTCTCTATCACTGGTTTATCTGCACAGTAAATCTGCTCGTGGCGGATTATAGTCGTTCACGATGGTTGCAATGTTGGCTTGTTCGTAACGCATCTTGGAGGGTTTACGGTAGCGCGATTAAAAGACAGGGCAAAAGAAGACACACGGGGACACACACGGCCGTATCGGGTTGCCGCACAAAAGGAATTTAAAAAATGGAGGGGGGGGGGGGGGGTGCATACAGCGACACACTGAAGCTGCGGACACAATAGGCTAAGGTAATGTATACCAACAGTTCGTGATGGGGCTCACGAAAATATACGTTGCCAGTCTGTAGAAGTGTGTGTAGAGCTTTACCAATAACGACTGAACTTGCCGGTCATATACAGTCTAGCACTTTGCGCACCATCCTCTCTTTATATATATATATATATATATATATATATATATAAAGAGATGGAGCGAGACGGACACAAACATACGTGTATGTGGGAGCTGGCCCGCAGCAGATTTCGCAACAGTGCCCCAGCGCGTAAGCAATCAAGCACTTTCGAGCGGCGCTTCTCGGATTGCTGCGTCCCCGGCAGTAGTGTCCGCTTTGGAGAAGAGGTCGCCGCGGCAGGTTATCCTTGGCCTTGGCTGCTTGCTGATCGCCTCCTTCCGCGCCGCCTCGGGAATCTCGATCGCGCCACACGGGGTTGCTCTTTGCGGAAGAGTCCATCTCGTCTCTGCAGCGCAAACGATGAGCCGCTCCGCTGGGTGATCTCTGCCGCTCTTACGTTACGTTGTACTATATACATACCACGGATTGTTTCGACCTCGCCGGTTCGTCCGCCGCCGTACGTCTCTTCCGGCGCAAGTAATCGGAATGGAAGCAACGGTCTGGAACTTCAGGCGCCGCAGCAAATGGTATTGTCCTTCGTTTTTCGTCCGTGTTCGAAACCTGTCTTCGTTCGCGTACGTGGAATTTCGCATCTGTAGTACGCCGCATTACGAGCTACAGATGTGCTGTATGCGAGAAGTAATTCACCGAATGAAAAGCCAAATTCCTTTTTCGTGAACCATGTCGTTGCTAGCATTGTTTATTTAACCTAACCTGTTCGATAATTCCCGGGCCGTGCGCTGATGTTTCACGCGACTTTAGCCCGAGCTGTTTGTAACTTGAAGCGTAACAATAAGCTTTACCAGTGATCCACGCGTTATGAAGCCCAATTTCCCGGAATTCCAATAGAGCGCTCGCCCGACGCTTGTTTTTCGCATGAACCTTCCATACAGTCAAGATATGTGGACATAATTGTATAACCAGGACAAACTTCCTGATTGTACAATTAGCCGAAACGGGCTGACGCATACAGAACAAGCAAACAATACGGAAGCTTTGTGTGGTGTAGCGTATAACGTCAGAGTTAAACGTATACATTTCTGCACAGGCAGAGCTAGCGCTTATCCGTTCGCATAATGCACATATCTCTCTGCTCCAGCTCGGCTATAATGCCGCCGACTTTTAACCGCGACGTTAATGCGCTATAGCTGTCTGCCGGATTACGGCTGGCTAATCTTTCAGTCGGGCGGCGCCATTGTGTATTGTTCGGTGACGAACGTGCGGTCTCCGTCAGTCGTGCCGCTAGACTGGCGTCGCAGATAGAGCGCGGCGGCGCGCCTTTGTGTTCGCGTGTGTGACATGTCCAGCAGCCAGTGGCGCAATAAGCCGCGGCCCGTTTTCGCCCGCAGTTCCGGATCACGGGCGGTGCGGTTGCAAAGCGACCCGTTTCGTCTTGCGCACGAACAAGAGCTGGCCAGCAGATCGTGACCTGCTGCTTCCGCCGCTGAGCGCGAGGGTTCGAATCCTCGCTTGTATATATAATCCGGTTGGGTGGGACAGCGCGGAAACGCCGGCCTGCACTGAGATTTCGGTGCGATTGGAAGAATCGTGCGTGTGTGATCAGATTACCAGTCCCGCACTCTCGTTTAGTTCGAACCCGTTTGCAAGTAACAGGTTATGCGCTAAAGATATATAGTTCGATATATCAGATGAACGAGAAGAAAGGAAACCGAGGGGCTCGCTTTTTGTTAATTCATTGCCTCCTGGCTTTATATGGTCGATATATCGGGTAATTCGATCTACCGAAACTCTCTTACAACGAACTTAACCAGCTTCATCGATGCGTTTGTTGTGCACCTATATGTCCTCTGTAGAAAATAAGCAAAGTACCTTCGAGGTCTTTATATGGCGCTGGCAGCGCACGCCCCGAGTTGGATATGTCCGATGTCTAGTTTGTTTACGAGGGAGTTATTTTACGTGTTTTACCACGTACGTGTGTTATGCTACGTGTTTTACCGTACTGTGGCTAACTGCGAATAAATCTGTGTTCTTTCCTACACACTTGGGCGTTACACTTTGCTCGCCAATTCAGTCGCCCCATGATTCTATTAATCACGCCAACACTGTGTTCTGATCGCTGTTGACGCCGTTGCTTGCGGAGAAGTCCCCGTACTCGCTCGATATATTATAGAAGCATGAGTGTATAATGGAAGCATATGTGTATAGCTGTCTGCCCCGGTATGAAAAACGTCACCTACTCCACGCCATGGCATTATGCATGGGGGACGGGGAAAAAAAAAAAATCTAGGAAGGAGCATGACATCAGGCAGCTAGCCTCGGCAAGCCAACCTCCTCTGACGCCGCGCCTCATCGTCTTCGGTTTCTAAGCGTGCGTTGACTCTCGGGAAATGGGCCCTCCGTGGCTGACTGACCTTCAAAGGCATTGTTTGACTCGTGGCAGCTTTTAACGATTCCCTCCTCGCGATCAGTACTATGTAGAATACTCTAGTACACTGTACCCGTACTCTCCGCGCGCGCTCTCCGGCTCTAGATATTACCGCTTGCCTATCACATGGTGAGGGCTTATTTCCCGCGAGCCTTTCCTTCATGCAGCTCTTTACTACAGGCTTCAAGGTTGTGTAAGAACTTTATGCGCACAAGACGAGGACAGAGAAGAGGCTGACACGCGAGCGCAGACTTACAACAGCGTTTTATTTCCAAGCAAGCAACCGTATATATGGCAAGATCTGTGACACATCACGTGTGCGCCGCCCGCAGAAAATTCCTATCTTTACGCGAGAACGATAACTGCTTCCTAGAAAGGGCGGTAAACCGTTTTGACGCACGGGTGTCACGAAACCTGTCAATCAATTCCGCGTTCGATGATCTCGTGGGTTTAACTGATTACGACTTTTGCTAACAATTGAGCGGCGCTGTTGTAAGTCTGCGCTCGTGTGTCTTAGCCCCTTTGTTGTCCTCGTCTTGTGCGCATAAAGTTCTTCCGCGTCTTACCAACATGCCCAAACAATCATCTTCGAGATTGTCACACGAGGCCTCGTTCCTTCCTGCGTGACATAACGTGCGCAGGCCTTTACCCGTTGAGTCGCGGCCTGCGAGGGGGCTAGTGTCGGCCTCCTTGCCCATCGGATGACCGCTCTCCCTCGAGAGGGGGGCGGGCTTCACGCCGGCTGCATCTGGGTTAGCGGGCGGCGCACGCTCTGGCCCCAAATGGCTTCGGCGTCGGCTACGCAGGACCAGACGCGCCACGACCACCGGCGCCTCCGCACCGCTCTTCGCTGCTCCTCTGGACGGACCGGCGGTCGTCCTTCACCACTCTACACGACGACAAGATGCACCGCTGCGGTCCGTGAAACGCTTCCCAAGTCTACGTCGCCATCTCTTTAACAAAAAGCCTCGAGGAAACATCCTGCGACTCTGAATACTCGACCGTTGCTATCTTCGGTTCATCGCAACAGCGGCGTCCGGTGCGGCAAGACTTGTGCGAGTTCCGAGGCCTTTGAGTGGTTCTTCCTAAATACCTTTGAAATCGTAAAGGTGCTTCTTACTTGAACTTTTTTTTTTTCTTTGCGGTGTCGGGAACTTGTGCGGTGTCTCGGAATATTTAATGCGAAGATACCTCTGGCTCGTCAAGATTGCCGTGATTGCGTCAGCCGACCCACGGTTCTGAGTCGTCTTCACGGCGTTCGAGCTCTCGGCGCCCTTGCCCGGCTTTCTCCGAACCGACGACCGATTTCGTGTAGCCGCTCCGTACAGCCGATAGCGCCTAGGTGTTCGGGCCCCGTCGTGGAAGACATTTGACCGTCCGAGTGAGCTGCTTGAAGCCGAGAGGCTTCCACTTTTCTGCCGCCGTAGAAGGTTCTCCCGTGTGCAGCGATGCTTCTAGAAACCAGGTGACGTTCAGCACCTTTGCTTTTGCCTCTTGATTCTTGGTGCGCCTGTTGTATCTTTGCTGTGTAGCCTTTGAGGCCAGCTGTTGTATCTTAATACTGCCAACAGTCGGGTTCGGTAGGCGACCTAGGAGATGGGGCACTGTCGCGTCGGAGGAATGCAGTGACTTGCCGCTCCCTGGAGTGTGAGTGCTGCATAGTTAACTGGAGCGAGCGAGCGAGCTACGTGATTGCGGAAAGCAGAAGAGGGACCACGACGTCGGTATACACTTTAACGACCTGCCGTGTAAGTCGAGTTTGGTGTGCGGTGTCATTGGAGCAGAGCGGATCGGTTGCTGCTTGTGCGAGAAACAGCGTATGCACTGCATGGGGAAGTGAGCGAAAGCTTTTTATTTTTTTTTATTTAGCGTTATTGTTACGTGCTCGTTTAAATTCACACTTTGGATGTATGTGTTGAAATGTCAAGCTCTGGTCAGAAATGCGGAGCAATTAAGATGGTAAAGGGTGGCAGCAAGCTATCACCACACCGTCTACTTGATAGAAGTTTACCTGTCCGCCCGTGAGTACCTTAGTCCGCTTAGTTCTCGATCTTTCACATTTCAACTTTAACACATAATTTCGTTCAATGTAATAACGACGAACAGATTATGATGACGCAACTGTTTCGATCGAAAGTTTCGAAATCGAAGGTGACCCGCGTTCAAAGGCAGCTGCGGTTCCGCACTTCATTCATTTGTATTTTTATTCATTCTTTCCTTCCCTTCTTTTTGTTTTATATATTTTTGTCGCCTCCTTCCTGAAGAGTAGGCAGGCGTAGTGGTCCTTTTCCGGTGGCAGTTTTCAGCCTGCTTCTTTTATGTCGCTCTCAGTTAATTTGTGCAGATGTTTTCAAACTGAATAATAATAATAATAATAATAATAATAATAATAATAATAATAATAATAATAATAATAATAATAATAATAATAATAATAATAATAATAATAATAATAATAATAATAATAATAAATAAGTGGAAACGAATGTCTCGCATTACCACGTGTCACACCACCCTTTTCTTTAGCGGCTCCGAAGCTGCCAGGGTAGCGTAAACACGCTACCCTTGCACGGCAAGCGTGCTTCACTGCCGAATTTTCGTGTGCTGCGGTAAACCAAACCTTATGTTGTGCGGGGCACGATCTTGAGCTGTTTATCGTGCCTCGCACGTGATAGCGTTTCCGCTCAGCATCGAACCAACCTCACCAGTGGCATGTAAACGCGAGACGGTGTGTGAGCTATGCTCGTTGGCGGTGGTAGCTGCGAGGACCTCTGTGCCAAAAAGTGGATATGTGCCCCCTCGTTTCTGACTCGAGCAGTGCGAGATGCCGGGTGCCGACGATTGCGGAAGTTTGCTCGTAAGTTTTACAAGAATTGTGTACCTCTGAGCTGATAGAAAGTCGTGCCGAGCACCGCTTACAAGTTACAATGTCTTAAACACCAAAAAGAACCCTTATCTCAATTGGAGATCCTGTTCGAAGGACGGGAAGGTTCGCGGTGTTGGCGCCTTTTCGTAACAGCGACCCGCTTCGCGAGACGGTCTAGCTCGTCTAGCGTTGTGAAAGATGGAACGGCAGTACAGTTTAGGTGGAGCTACCTCGGAGATAAGCCTGCAATCGCACGTTCTTTCGGTGTTCCTTGAACCGCGCACAACTCTCCCGAACTCAGTCTGCCCCTATAAAATAATGTGATGACGAAAAAACCAGACTAAGCATTGTGCCTAGCTAACCACGAACAGTTTGTCTGTTAACCCCCTTTCCTTGCACGCAATGCCGCGATTTTCTTTCACGTTCTTTCGCTTTGTGGTCTTTGAAATGTGGTTACTTTGTGCGCAGCTTACGTACAGTTTTGTTGGGACGAGCTACGCCAAACAACGGGTCTCGCAAAACTCGGCCTTGTTCCTATACTTTCTGAAGTGTGCACATCTGCCGCTGTAATGGTTGTCCAAGGGTTCATCGCCACGGCCAGTCGCAACGCTATTCTTTCCACTACTGCGTCTCTGCAGTGGATGGCCTCGATGATCGACCATTGATGCGCACCTTAGCGGTACGAGGTCTTCATTTGACCTGCGCCTGGATTTCGGCACTAAGGCTATATATACCATCGTGCCGGATATCGAAATCGCGACCTCTCACTCAACATCAAAGACGTTAATCGCTACGTAATTCTCGCCGGTTGATTTAACGTTGCCCACATGTACAGTTTTCGCCTGGTGCGTCGGCTTTGAGTGCGTCTGTGGCCTGCGAGGGGGTAACACCATCCATGCTTCTTTTGTCCGTGCAGGAGCCTGTCCAAGATGATGAACGGCAACGGCTGCGGGGAAGCGGTGACCACTTCGCTCACCTGGAGTGTGGGTCTTCTCAATGGCGCCCACAAGTACCTCACCGCGGAGACATTCGGCTTCAAGGCAAGTACAGCTCGATTCAAGCCGACTCGTTTGTGTAACGCGCGACGATGTTTTAGCTCGGGGAAAAAAAAAAAGGAAAGCAGGCAAACGCTGTTCTGTAGGCACCACACGTTGGGACTGACCATAATATTCTAGCACGTGTGACCAAAGGTATAGGGCCACAAACTGGTTGTCTTAATTTGCACTACAATAGACCTGTAATTCGCTCGTGTCTTTTTACGGTAGAACATTTAGTCAACCACAGCCAACTTAACACAACTTTTCACTCTTTTTATGCCACGCGCGTTTCGTAGAGAAAGCGAGCGCCCCTCGCCCTCGCGCGCTTTCACTCGCACATACAGCATACGGCCAATGGTTTTTTTTTTTTATTTTTTTTTTCTATTGCCGCACGCGGCGATCGAAAGGTGAGCCCTTAACAGCTTCGCTGTAAAAATGTCTGGCGGTTTCATGTTGACAACTTCTCAATACGTGGGTGTCCTTCCAAGCGTCTGAAGCTCCCGTAGTTGACGAGCACAGGGCCGTTAGCGCGCTTTTACCTATTTCACCGGTAGGCACCCGGCGGAAGCAGTCATCTGCCTCCCGCAGCAGCGGCGGATGCTCGAATATTTGACCAAAGCTGTGGTGCGAACAAGGGTCTGCCCAGAGGCCTTCGCAAATATCTATGGGCCCCCTTCTAGATGAGAACTCATAAAAACAACCGAGCGCCAGGTCGTGGTACATCTCTACCCATTAAAGAAAAAAAAAAAAAAAAAACCAGTGGGTTTCCAGCGACAACGGGACAAAATTTACTTTAAAAAAAAAAGAAAAAAGGGTAAAAGTTGGGCAGGTGCATCTAAGACTTGAATAAGTTTGAGCCTTGACACTCGGTCGCAGGTGAACGCCAACGGAGCCGCCCTGAAGAAGAAACAGCTGTGGTCGCTGGAGCCGTGCGTTGACGCCGGTGAGGAAGCGGTGCGCCTGCGCTCGCACTTGGGCCGCTACCTGGCAGTCGATCAGTTCGGCAACGTCACCTGCGACGCGGAGGAGCACGGGCCGGGTGCCGTCTTCCAGATCACTGTCTCTGCAGACGCCAAGGGCCAGTGGGCGTTGCGGAACACCAACCGCGGTTACTTTCTGGGAGCCTCGTCGGACCAGCTGGTCTGCGTCGCCAAGGCACCTGGGCCCTCTGAGCTCTGGACGGTCCACCTCGCAGCCAGACCACAGGTGAGTGCTGTGTTTTACTCCTCGAGTTTCTTCTTCAGCGTGTGACTTGCTGCGTTGGCTCGGCAATTCTGGTTTCTGCTGCAGAGGTCACTGCGTAGAATTTTGTCAGTAGCAGCCCAATTCTGATGGGGGCATGGAATAAATTTCCATGCAGTTAATATTCTATGCTCGCTGGTGAACCTTGCGTGGTGGAAGTTTCTCCGGAGACCTCTGCCTGCCGTGACCTTTGTATGGAAATGCATGCGTATGCACTGTCATGTGAAGGGCAGCCTGGCGAGTCTGTGTGTGCAGGCATGCCTCGAGCTGTCTGTTCTACACAGCTGGGAACTGCACAAGTGTTACATTCATTGTGGTCTGCCTTCTCTAACATCAAAGGTGCTTAATTGGAAAGGCACTCCTTGGCAATGCATCTGCGTAGTGCAGTCTTGCCATCTAATTTCACATTCAGGGTTTTATCAGGGACTCATGTCTCATGGCTGCTACTTGTGCATCCTACTGGCAGCATCAACACTGGCACACAACTGAAGAAATATTTCACAAGACAGAGTTGAGCAACTAGGTCCACATTTATCCTCAGAAAGACAGCAGATTACCACGAGGTCACACGTGATCGAACACGCACTCCTTGTCTCCATTTGCGCTGTGCTTCTGTAGATGAGAATGGGTCTTTTGCCATCCACCCCAAGTATTGCTAATATTGCTGCCTTCAGGGCCACCTGTGGCATGGTGTACTACAGCACTTTCAACAGACAGTTGTGGACACTTCTTCCCTATGTAACTTTTCATTAATCGCTGCACGATTGAAGCATTCACAATAAATCACAGGCAGTGACAAAGTAGCAACAAAGTGACTTATTTGCGGTAGTTGTTACTGGGTTCAGTAAACGCACGTTAACTGGAAGCTGTAAGAAACAGCCAAAATTTCGATATAAGCGGAGTTTCGAGATAAGCTATATCGCGAAAGTCCAAGCCCACTGACGGCGACGCCCACGGCGGAAATGCGCCTGGAGTGTCCACATAATTGCCATCGCAATAAAAGCTGACGCTGCTACTTTCTACATCGTAATGAATTCCGGACAGTTTAACTTTGAAAACCGAAACTACGGAAGCGCGCAGCTGCCAGGCCCTTAGTAGACGGCCACAAGTGGCACCGAGTTAACGACTCGCCGTCGCGGGAGCATGAAGCGAACGTCCTTATCAATCTGCGATCTCGCTGAAACGCTGTGAGCTCGCATGCTGGCTTATCTTGGGCGCAGCGCGTGTTGGTCGCGCTTGCTCATAAGTGCCGATCATCCTGCCCCAGGTCACGATTAATGCGCTGGAACTACATTGATGCATCACTGATAGCGTCCTAAATGGGAGGGGAAAAAAAAAAGACCGCGCCAGTTGTGATAGCTAGAAGGAGGCAGGATAAGCGTGGAGGCGCGACTCAGGGCGGCGTCTGGCTCGGCTGGCGAGCGGCCGCTGGGCTAAAAGCGAGTGCAAGCGACGCGTCGGCGTAACCGAGCGAACAGAGCGAAAGATGAAAGTGAACGCGGAGCGCAGTGGGAGATGAAAGACGCGAGGAGGAGGGTGCAGCGGAACCATGAGGCGGAAAGCAGAGGAGGGTATTGCGAGAGGGCGAGGAGAAAAGCGTAGTGCGGCGACGATGCCTACGAGATGGCGCCAGAGTAGCGCTCGTCGTTTGGAAGGTCTGTCGGCGGTGGCTGCTGTGAATCGCGCCCACGCGTCACCCTCGCGCTGGCTCTAGCGATCTCCAGATTAGCGAGGCAGCCGCGCCCACACTTCGCTCTGTTTGCAACGTGCCGCACGAGACAGATTGTCCGCGCCAGCCAATATATCGCGAAATGAGAACACGTATAGAGCTGCGCTCAAATTTCGCTTTAGGGAATATCGTAATCGTCGGTGAACTTTTCCGCGGTATTTTCGAAGTCGAGATTTCGAGATATAAATAAATAAATATAAATAAGTGAATATAAATAAATAAATATCTGGAGTCGGGCACAGAAGCTATTCCAGGTAAAAGGCATAAACACAAGTTGAAACCATGGCTGTAAAAAAATTGTCGAGTTAACAGATATTTTGAGATATCAAACTTCGAGTCACTCTCAGCATAACACTCGCATTGTACTGTGATCAACCATCTATGACAACACAAGAAGTCAGCAACAAAATTTTCAAAGCTTTTGGTAAGCTAACAGGTACAGGACTTGTTTGGCCTTTTCTGACACATGGCCTGTAAGCTACTATGTTTATAAAACTTTCGAACACAGAACCACGACAAAAGTGCCTTTGCAGATCTCGTGTCACAAGTCTTCTTATGTGTTTTTGCCAGATGTACAGCCGTCACCAATATGAAAGGGAACACTGCGATTGTTGTCGGACGCTCGTAGGGGCTAAACACACATTCCTTGCATAAGTGTTCAGTGAGACTAAATGCCCTACAGGAAAACATAATGTTGTGCATCAAGCTCCTAGATTTGAACCGATGCATCACAAGTTGTCATATAAAAAAAATTGCTCTTTCCTTTCATATTGATGACGGCTGTACATGTTGCGTTCATGTTGCAATGTTGCAACGGATACAGATTAGTACGCCATCTGGCATGTTGCATGAGCCATATTCCTGGGTTGCTATTATAATGTTCAGTATACAATATACTTTGAAAAACATGTATACCTTGTGCAACTATCGGTGTTGAGGATGTACATGAAATTTTCATACATCTCACGTGAATGACACAATAACATACACTTTGCTTTAAGTGACCACCAGATGTGACCTTGCTACCTTCCTGCTCTTTCCTTTAAAAAGGTGACCATCCGGTCCATCGGACGCCGTCGTTATGCCCACCTCTCGGCCACCGGAGACGAGATTCAAGTAGATGCAGCGACTCCATGGGGAGAGGACACCTTGTTCACGCTAGAGTTCAGGGATGGCCGCTATGCACTGCACACGGCCAACGACCGTTATCTCTGTCCTGATGGAAAGCTAATTGAAAACTGCGCACCGGAGTGCCTCTTCAGCCTGGAATTCCACTCTGGGTTAGTGTACATGATTACTTTTCGAAAGAGTGCCAGCTGTATTCATCCAAAGGAAGTATGAAAATGCTTTGTGAAGGAAAATGGAGCACATCATTGTAGGTGCTATTGGGATATTGCAAGAGCTTATAGTAGCACAGCAGGCATTAATTTGTACTGGAAACAAAATTTGTGCCTTACCTTTAATGGTAGTGGTCTATTGGTACTGTGGCTTCTAGTGAAACTTGCTCGCTTTCGAGAAAATGGCATGTTCATTTAAAGTAACGACGCATTTGGCCAGTTATCCCCTTCAGGTGCTGTGTGCTTGATTGTGCACGCGAAGATGGTGCGTCAAAAACAGACACTGATGAAAATAATGCTACTGCATACATCTTGAGGCATGTGATTGGCCGTGGGCTGCAAGTTTGAATAATGTGTGTAAAGTGTTTTATAAAATGTGTTGAATGGCAGACGGCTTAGTGTTTGCTCTGAGTGTCAGTATGTTGTATGGTGGGCTCACTTGTTTCAGCATTTCCAACAATGTTTTACACTGGGCATCATTTTGAAGTGGCTGGATAGGTGCTTTCCAAGTACGCTAGACACCAAATAGTTGATTTTCTCGTATCTGATTTTCCTGTAGAGAGGCATTTAGTCCACATTCTGTAAGCTTCACAAAACCTGCTGAAGAACTGACAGTTCTGAATCTGTTCTGTACCTGTATGCCTTTCAGGATTCTTAAGATGCAAGAGATGAGGTGGAATAAATTTTTACTGGACAGAATTAATGGTGCCTGAAGAGGTTATTCGTTCTCTGATATGGGTAACAGAACTGATTCAAAATCCATGCTTTCCAGGAATGTGAGTTAGTAAAGGTAATGTAGGATTGAGTACAGACGTAAACAATGTACGCTCAATGGGTGAGCTTCATTATTTCATCCTCGCCTTTTTCTTGTGTGTCTCCTGCAACAATTTCTGATGCAGCAGCACATTTTGCCTTCCTTGCACCAGATGCAGTCTCAATTCATTATATTCTGGTGGCCTAGGAAGGGCCATGTTGTACACACCACACTGTAGAACTGAAAGCATTTGACATAGAAGCCTCTCATGGCAAAATTTAGCTGAGCATAACACAGCTGAGAATGAGTGGAGCTGGAACTATAGCTGCTTGCCATGTGGCTGTACATTTTGTCTGCCTTAGTAAACCATAGTGTTTTGGACTGATCGGTGAGTAAGGTGAATTTCTGGACAATTTGAGAAGCAATGCATACAGTGGGAAGGGTGTACCATTGCTCTCTCAAGTGAGTGAGGTATGTGTTTAAGTAACGTGTGCCCATGGTCATTCCTACCGCAAGGTACAATCCTTCTGTGAAAATTGAGATGGTTCCGTCAGTTTTGCTCACAGGAGCTGAGTATTTGAAATGAGCAAGCAAGTAATAAGCGTGCTCTACTGTAGTGAATAAAATGGTTAATCTTTGTGCAGGTACTTAGCACTACGTGACATCAATCTTCGTTACCTCTCGCCCATTGGCTCCAAGGCAGTGATGCGCACACGCTCCAACTCTGTGACACGTGACGAGCTGTTCTCTCTCGAAGACTCTGTGCCGCAGGCGGCCTTTGTGGGGTTCAACGGAAAGTACGTCTCTGTCAAACAGGGTAAGCACACCTTGCCTTTATTTGATCTGGCAATTCTGGAAAAGGTGTTGGGTAGAATTTTGAGGCATAGGTAACTGAATTCGAGTTTGCCACCGACTTGCCAACTTGTGTCAGGTCGATTTAGTAAATTTTTGTGCTGAGAGTATAGTGCAATGCAGACAAAATATGGGAAAGGTAACACATTGCAAGGGCTGACATTTATTAAGCTAGATTTCACTTGGAAGAGAAAGCATAGGTACATTGGGGTTTCTTGCCCCATGCATGCAAGGCTCATACATGAAAGAGCACATAGTAATAAGTTAACTTTGTCATTATACCAGATATTCGTTATGAGAACATACTATATTCATTACACATTGATGTCGGCAAATAACATTATAGATTTACTTTGTGATATCCAATAATTTGTTACATCTCTGCGAGTGTTTTTGGCACCAGGATGTTTCCTCGCCAGACGAGTTTTCACCACACTTCATTCTCTGCTCATTATATCAAGGTTTTAGTAACTCGGTTTTCTACCACTTCCAATTAGTAACCGCTTCAAAAACAGTTTCATACCTTGTTCAAATAAGGTAAATTCAGTGTTATGCAATACCACTGACAGTTGGCTGATACATCTGTTCCACTCTTTGTCCAAGTCTGCCATTTTTCACCAATCTCTAATTGGTCATTATTAGGCATGGAATTGAGTCCAACATACACACAAGTGCTGGTTATTGGTCACGCTAGTTCTTGGTCATTGTGCCACTTTGCAACACTTCCATTCTTTCCCATATTGTTGTTTGTTTTAGACTAGCGCTGAAATGTCACCATCGTGGCTCATGTCCACACGGCCACATTTCAGGGGGATAAGCCATTGCCTACTTGCAGTGCCCACATGTTTCTTAGCAACTAAGAAACATACCAACTAAATGTGGTATACAACTTTTCATTAATTTGTATAAAAGATGTTTAATGTAAGGCCAGATCAGTTCCCTTTTCTTTTTGCCTGAATATTCTACTTCTTGATATCTTGCTGATGTTTCAATAGACATATATCTTTATTCAGTTCTAACGTGCCCTCAATTGTAAGGCATAAAAAAAGAAAAAAAAAAAGAAAAGGCAAAATGCACATGCACAACGCCAAACGAACTTATGGGCATGGGCACAAACAATTCTACAGCTCACAGCTCCCACAGCTGCAGGAACGTCTGGATTGGATTGAATTGGATTGGATGACAGCAATGTTTATTGGCCATGACAACGTTCCCGCACTGACAGTTCGAAAATGCACAGCCTTGGAGATCAGTTTTCATTATTTTGATGTCACTGGAGGTGCGATTTGGACACCAGCTATATATGGTGCCCAGCGATGATAAACTTCCAGTACTCGTCACAGCTACCGACACCCACAGTTACAGCAAAGTATGGCGTTCGATATTGGAAGGTGGGATTCAAGATTGGGGGGGTGGTATTTGGACACACCTATTGCAGTTTAAAAAAAAAAAAATTAAATTATGGGGTTTTACGTGCCAAAACCAGTTCTGATTATGAGGCACGCCGTAGTGGGGGACTCCGGAAATTTTGACCACCTGGGGTTCTTTAACGTGCACCTAAACCTAAGTACACGGGTGTTTTCGCATTTCGCCCCCATCGAAATGCGGCCGCCATGGCCGGGATTCGATCCCGCGACCTCGTGCTCAGCAGCCCAACACCATAGCCACTGAGCAACCACGGCGGGTAGCAGTTTTACCTTCATACTTAATTCCAACATGCCAGTGGCGCACCGACCGGGAGTTCTAATGCCCCCCCTGGCGTCCAGCTACACCAGTCCAAAGTGTACCTTCACAGCTCTGTTCATATTGTCATTACAATTGAGGAGGTGGCTTGAGGTCGAATTTTCCTGATTAACAAAAACACTCTATCATTGTCTTCTATTTATTCATTCACTCTTAAATTCAAGGAGGGCCAACTGCGTGCTCAATGGCTTTGCGTTGAATTCCAGTGAAGCCGCTCTAGGCAGAAAAAAAAAAAAAAAATGTAATTTTCGTCTGTAAGGGGTTGCCATGCTGCTTGGCCCCATTTCTTTCCTTGCAACTTTGAGTACTGCAACTAAGTGAGACGCGCAATCGTCTGCACACTCGCAAACTTGCGTAACCCCCCCCCCCCCCCCACACACACACACACACAAAAAAAAAAAAAAATTCAACCTCCCCCTCTGGCACAGATCCTGGGTGCGCTAGTGCAACATGTGTGTCATACTTTAGCCAAATGTTGCAGAAAAGTGTGTCAGAATTAGAGTAAATATGGTAATTCATCTTACCCAAGCATGATTTCTTTAATGCTGACCTTTTACAAGAGAATGTGAATTTACTAAAAGGCTGTGAAATTGTAAAAGGCAAATGATACATGAGGCCAGATAGGTGAATTACTGTCTTGGTATACTTGTTTGGAGACTCCATAGCTGCATTAATTCTCGGCAGGAAAAGTGGAAAAATACTGATCAAGAAAGGGGTCGAGCAAGGAGCCACAACCACTCCAATGCTATTGACTGCATCCTTAGAAGTATTCAAGCTATTAGACTAGGAAGGATTAGGAGTGAGGATCACCGGGGAATATCTCGACAACCTACGGTTAGCAGATGACATTGTCCTGTTCAGCAACACCGGAGATGACTTGCAACAAATGGTTGACGACCTTAGTCGACCAAGTGTAAGAGTAGGGTCGAAGATGCTGAAAACAAAGCTAATGTTCAATAGCCTGGGTAAGAGAGTGAGAATTTGACTGTGAGCCTCTAGAATCTATGCAAGAGTGTTTATCTAGCCCAATTACTCACAGGTGATCCTGATCATGAGAGGCAAATTTCCAGAAGGAAAAATGGGTTGGCAGCACACATATGGCAGGCATTAACCAAATCATGACCGGTAGCTTACCGCCATCTTTTAGAGGAAAAGTGTGCAACCATTAGCATTCTACTGGTACTGACATATCTGAAAGGGGAATTAGCGGGTGTGGTGAAATTGGGAAATTTACAGGCATATGATAGAATCGGCAGGCAAACGACGTGGGTTATTGGAGATCGCTGGGAGAGTCCTTAGTCCTGCAGTGGGCATAAATAGGATGATGATAGTTATTCTTATGTGTTTGGGGAGACAAAAAGAAAAAACTATTAGCAAAGAAAATCTCTCTGCCAACTTGCCATGCTGCAACAGCAGCAATGACATCACCAGTGTATGTGGCATTACCAATTTCTCATTATTCTTGCAGGCTTGCATAATTACCGTCTCTACAGAAAAAGCATACAAATGCTGTTGGGCTTGATGTAAATAAAGCATATAATTTGTTTTTTAATCCAGCAAACATTTACTACCATCCTTGGTCACTGCCTATCTGTTGTCCCAACCTGATGTAACCGAAACCTGTTTTGGGAATTTGAATGTGGAAAGTATCTGTTTATTTCTTGTACAACGTTGTCCAGTTTACCAAGTATCAGCTTTCAGTATCTATCTGCCATTTAAAAGCCTAACCTACAAAGTGACTCATTGCTGAGCATTGAGCGCTGCTGAGGTGTACCATATTCTGAGACTTTAGCTTTGCATTTGCCTGCAGTACTCGCATGAGCAAGTCAAGCTAGCTGTTTATTTAGCCTGTCTTCACAACCAGAGGTTCTTGGAGGATTTATATTGGGCCTCTGGCTGGAAGTTTTCAACCTATCTGGGCCTTCAAGGTTTGGACTCTAGAACTTTGAATATGCCTAACTATTGGATTCTTACCCACCTGTATAAGAGAAGGATTCAGGAAGTAATGAGTTTATTGCATTTACTGGGAAAACAAAACACAAATCATTGATGCTCAAGCACACTTAAGGTGCATCTTCAAAGGGGTGTTCACACTGCAGCACAATGCAGCATGTATTCAATTGAATGGCATCGCATATGAGTTGGTTTAACTGTTTACTCCATCTATTGTCAGCAAGCACCTTCAAATCTTAGGGTAACAGCTTTTCTGCTTGGTCTCCTTTCACAATATTTTTGTATTTTGTATTGTAATGAACCAATGAATGAATGTTGCTGCTACTGGCTAGAGTAAAATGACCTGAAACTAGTGGTCAAATCATGCATCAACATAGAGATGGCCGTACTGAAAGAAATAAAGTAGAAAGCAAACCCAGAAGTGGTGCGAGATGAATTCACCATGTCCCCACTTTCCTAGCACGAGTGGCATTTGTGAAAAGGTAGAGTCGAGTCACACAATTATTCATGAAAGGAGGTGCACTTATGTTATTGCCAGGGAATGATAAATAAAAAGTGCCCACTTGCATTATGTTTGTGTTACCTCAGTATTTCCCTTGTTTTTGTCCTTAGTGGCTAGCAGGCCAGGCATATTGCCAGAAAACCTTAAAACATTTATGTGAGGGAGTGCAGCATTAATGGTGTTCTGTGTGCTGAAGTTGTCTTAGATGCGCGCACTAGTGTTTGACTATAGCATTAATGAGGCTTGTACTAAGCACAGACGGCATTCACCACAAAAATTGCAGGCCTGTATCATCACGTTTCTGTGCTCAGTGGCAGTTTTAATGTCCTCTTCACAACATAGGCTCAGCTGAGCTCATCATAACCTCATAACTACAATGTCTGTGTTCCTTACGTGTTTTCGCGTCATTGTCCTGTGTGTGCTACCTTAACAGTGCAGCCACATTCCTTACACTCATAGGTGTGCTGTTATTAAGAAATAATAAATAGGGCACAAAAAATACCTTTGTGACTTAAAATACTGCTTTGTGATTTATAGTTCGATATCCTCAGCAGCAAGCATGCTTCGGCCTTTTCTGCTATGCTGTTTAATCTGCAAGTGTCAATCGTGTGTTGCCAGCATTATGGCCTGGTAATTCCTCGCTATTATAGGCCTATTTATGTCCACTGAAGTGTGAAGGCCTCTGCCAGTGATCTGCAAGTCCCCTGTCTTGCGCCAGTTGACCCCATCTGATGCCTTAAATTTCCTAATTCTGTCGCACCACCTAATTTTCTGCCAACCTCAGTGTGCTTCTCTTCTCTTGGCAGCCATTCTGTAACTCTAATGGACCACTCATTATCTGCCCTTACATTACATGGCCTGCACTGTTAATTACTTGACCCAAGATGAGCATGTTCTTGTGCAGGTGTCGATGTCACTGCCAACCAGGATGAAGTGTCTGACCACGAGACATTCCAGCTAGAGTGGGACAAGGAGACTGGCCGCTGGTTTGTCCGCACGATGCAGGACAAGTACTGGACACTCGAGAGCTCGTCTGGCATCCAAGCCAATGCAGACAAAGGGTACGTGCACTATTCGTCACGACTATTACTGCAATTGAAACATCTGTTTTGTAGAGAACGATGTGTGTGTGTATGCACTACTTATACTGCTTCACTGAAATTCTCTGGTGACAGCGCCAAAACTTGACAGTATAGCAGTGACACTTGAATGGCCGTGGCAAAATGGAGATTACTATAGCAAATTTAAAGCCACGAGTGTCGCCCTTCTACCTTCTCTCATATAATTATTTGACCGCTGTGTTGGATGGTTTGCCTATAGAATGTGGCAAGTTGGTTTTTGCTAGGCTCTATGGTATCTAGCTGAGTACAAGAATGAAAATTAATAGGCCAATAATCCTGTTAGAACAGTAGGCCCTTTTCAAATGTTTTTTCTTTCTTTTTTCTTTCTTTCTTTCCTTTTCATGTGTGTTTGTGTACGTGGTCTTTTTTATCCCTGTCCATAACATGTTTCCTCCTTTCATGTGCAGCTCTGCCAACTGCCTTTTTGAGCTCAACTGGCAGCCTGACGGCAGTGTCACCCTGGTTGCCAGCAATGGCAAGCTGGTCGGTGCCAAGAAGAGCGGCCACCTGTTTGCCAACTCTGAGCCTGGCGACCCTGCTGCCAAGTTTCACTTTGCGCTGGTCAACCGTCCCGTACTGGTCCTAAGGTGTGACCAGGGCTTTGTCGGTCGCAAGGGACCGTCTTCACCAAGACTGGAGTGCAACAGAGCCAGCTATGAGGTCGTTCATGTTGAACGTGCTGACCGTGGTGTTTGTCACCTCAAAGGTACCCCACTCTGCTACTGGCACCTCAGAGTTGTGCTTGTTTATTCGTAAACATCTCAAGGCAGCGCATTGAACAATGGAAAGGAAAACGAGTCATGTGATCATCAAGCAGAAAGCAAGCTGTGTGAAGATGGCGAGAGTTAGAAGGCAGCATAGCAAGTTTATTGCTTGGGCCCAGTATAGCTTGTGCGAGTCAAGTTGTAGTCTATCATCAGCCTTGCTTTTCGGTGCTCTGCGAACTTTGTTTGAGGGTGATAATGACAAATTTTTTGGCACTGATGGATTCCTTCGCACTTTTGTAGTGTTTCCCTGGAACGTATATTAGCAAAGTAAACCACAACTAATATGTAGTTGACATTTTCTTTCTTAAGTTTCTGGCACATATCACCATGACAGTGATACCAGGACACCACAAATCTTATGGTGCTTGAAGGCACTCAGAATTGAGACCTCTAGCAAGAGTGGCATTCGTGAAACAACTGCACATTGCCTGTGGATATCAGTGGATATGATTTGTGTACTAACCCCAGTGATCCCATATACAACATTGTAGTCGGACACTGTGGGAACTCGTAATTGGCATTGCCACCTGTCGCTGACTTCTTATTGATCATCACTTATTCCTCCTCCTGATATTGATAAACTGGGCATGTATTTGTTACTGTCAGACGGTCAAGGGGTCTGTAAGTATTATGTGCCAGATTGTAGGTGGTTTCATCATTATTTCCAATGACTGACAGAAAGCCTGCCACAGTGGTTATGTTAGGAAGGTTTGTTAGTGTAACCTCCATAAATGTGTAGTTTGTGACCCTGCTGCAACCGTTGCTAGGGCTGAAAAGTGAGCTTCTGTCTTGTCAGTGCATCTTTGTGCACCTTCCAGTGATTGTGCTGTCACAAGTCGGGGGAAAAAGAAATGAGTAAACGCCAGTGCCCACTCTTGCATAACCCCTATGGCCCTTTTTGTCATGCGAGTGAACTCTAATGGAGATGTAGCAGAAAGCAGAGACGTACAACAGGAAGAAATGAACTTGAGTGCTTTTGCCATGTCAAGCCATGTTACTGAATACCATGCAGAAGCACTGGTTCAGGCCGCTGCATTGAGTGGAAGGCTGTAGCACTGTAACTGTTCTGCATAAGTATGCAGTACTCTGGTAATTATTGGCTTCTATAAAGCTACTTAACAAGCACTCTTCTAACCACACGCAGTTTTATACCTAGCCATTAGTCAAACCAAAAGCACATTTTTTATGCATTGGACTTATTTTAAAGGGTGCTTCCCACTGTTGTGTCCAACATTGTGTTCCATTATTGCGTTCAACATATTGAGCAAATCACCTGTAGCAAGAAGTCGCTGCTATTCTGAGACTCCATCTGCTGCACTGTAACACAAGTTAGCCATTTGTTCACCCTAAAATGAGCTTTCGTCATTCTCCATGATGTGTTATGTCTTGCATACTTTAGTAGTAGAAGATTGCTAATGACAGCTTCCTTCATTGCAGGTAATAATGGAAAGTACTGGGGCATAGCCGAGGATGGCTCTGTTTCAGTTGATTCGGATGACAGCTGCGGCTTCTATGTTGAGCTGCGCGAACCATCACGCCTTTGCCTGAAGACAGCTGACGGTTCTTACCTCAATGCTGACAAGAATGGCGCCTTCAAGGCTGGTGCTGCTGACCCAAGCCAAGCTACACTTTGGGAGTATTGAGCTGCCTAAACCGTCTGGCTACGGAATTTAATCAGGCTAGGCTCAACTTGGATCAACTCGGCAGCATGGCGTGCCCCATAATTTACTTCAGTGTTCCTTGGGATGTTACTCTCTCGGCTGAAACCATTGCTTAAAATTTTTTGTACACCAGTTTAATATAAGTATATTTCACACTGATGTGCAAATGAACCCTTCTCGGACAGTGCTTGCTTTGTATAAGCTTTGATGGCATTAATAGCAAAAGATCTGCATATTTTACGATACTCATCTGCTCTTGCTGTAACCTAGTTGCAGATTTTCATGCTTTTAGGAATGGTCTGGGCTTCTACAGCTGAACCCTCATGAACAACCCATGAAACACAAAAAGAGCTAAAGAATGTCTAAAATATGTCTTTAACGGATAAGCGAAACGTCTAAAGGAAGTCTCAGTTGAAACTTTCTTTGGATGTGTGCTTCTAGAAAACCTTCTGTAGCTGTGCTAATGCCACGTTCTTCTTGGAGGAAGTTTCTGATAATTTTTTGAGACCTTTATTTCCATGTGCGAGGAAATTCGAGATCAGTAATCGCAATTAATTTATATAAGAACTAACAATAGCCACTTGAGTGATCATTAAAAAAAAATAACTGGGCTGAAAAAAAAAAAAATCTAGGCCCTGCTAGATTTCAATATTGGTGGGATAGTGGGAGCGTGTTATGCAGCTCAACACAGGTTGCATCAATGTGTCTGTTAGGCGCGGGAAGTCTGACATTTCATGTACTTGTAGCCTGTAGAGCTGCCCGCTTTTGCATATAAACATTAGACATATAAACCTATTACATGGAAAATTATACATCCACCCAATTGTAGCTTAAAAACGATTAAAACTTAAAAATACAATGTACAAGAATTTATTAGTGGTCAAAAACAATGTCCAAATGTGCTCTTCGAGGTGGGCATTTTGAAAACATTTTCAAAAACCTCTTGCCACAGATGCTTAGTAAACATTTCATATTATAGCACGATGTCTACATGCCTCTCAAGTCATTTCAAGAAGTTTTCTAGAAGTTTTGTGTTTCGTGGGGAGCTTTTGGAGGTTCTATAAGGCTACATGTTTGCCGAGTTCTACTGGTAACAGCCGAGTTCTACAGCCGAGTTGTACTGGTAATGAAGTGGTGCACTCATTCTGCCAGCAAATTCTAGTGGTGTGTATAACACACTGGTTTCCGGCAAATTGTAGTGTTGGCAATCATACTTGGCTTTGCCATGTTAGATCTGTGTGTGTGTATGCGTGTATCCGTTGTGTACAAGTACTCTGGTCTTGTGTACACCCGTCGTAATACAAGCTAGGTCACACGGAATAGCCTAAAAATTAAAATGCTCAAGGGAGGCATCTATCGGACGTCGGTAGAGTCTTGTCTGTGGTTGGTCATTACGCACAATAGATCTGGTCCTCATTCCCCACACTGGTGATTCTGAACACCAGCGCTTGTGACAGTATAATCCACACCATCTTATCTCTTTGGTTATGGACGTGGTTCTTCCCTGTTTGATACTGATAAGCCAAACTGACATTCCTTCCATTACTGTGTAAGACCGCAATGTAGCTGGATTCACCTTTCGATGTCTTTCACAATCGAGGGTGCATTACTATTTTACTGCCTATTGAATAGGAAAGTCTTGACAGGTGCAGTGTTTTTATTTAGTGATCGATATATTTTGACCGAGATATTCGAAAGTATTACCAACACGGATGGCTCTTTTTGCCGGCAGTGTAGGATGTACACTTTCTTTTTGCAGTTTGAGTGTGACCAATTTTTGTATGTTTATACACCGACTTTATTAAAAACAATTTTTGAGTCAACAGTGTGCCCTTCTTGTGCATGGTATGCAATGTCACTATGGTCAATGTCACTGACCCTGTAGCTGTTACAACAGAGTTAAAAATGATCCCAAGTGTTTTTATATGCTCATAAAGTCACCTCCTGAAACTTTGCTTAGAGGGAAATGTGATGCTAATGTTCCTGTGGGCTTCCATAGTGGTCATTTTTTCAGCGTAGGAATAACTGGAACAAGTTGCTTGCACCTAGCTTGGCTAATGGCTTATCGTGCAATGAGATTACAGCTGCGCTTTCTAGCAGCAAATCTCTGCCAGCATTTGTAAGTTGTACTTCATTGTGCTCCAGTAAGGAATCTGCCACCAGAGACATGGTGCTATGGAATTGCAAGTTCTTAAGCTATGCATCTGCTCACACAGTGATCACTACCAATGGCTGTGCGAGAACACTGTTGGGAATGTGTTGCAAAAGTGCATAAAATTTACAACTTTACAGCCATACCACAGTATCGTGAAGCTGCAGCTTGGCAAGAAACTGCACTGGCCAAGGATGTCCACAGAGCTAAAGCATAGTCTGTGCGGAAAGGCACGTTAACAAAAATCGGGCGGCATGCTGTACTTGCAGTTCCTTTGCTGTCTGTACAACTGCTGCTCCAGACTTTCTGCGTAGCAAGGTCATATTAAACTCATTACTGAATGTTTTAGACATGAACGCAGGTTCAGAATATTCTGTAATCTGCCAATCAAATAGACTTGAAAGCGTAAGAATGCAGCTGCGTTTATGTGCCGAAACTGCATGAGCAGGCACCAATTTTTATGCATAAATATCTAATGTGCACTCGGAGCTTGGCGACAGCACATTTCTCAGCACTGTGTGGGTTAACTTAAAAGGCGTTTTGATAAATACTTTTCTCTACTGATAAAGGTTAGTTGTTGAAACCAGGTACAATGTGACATTTCAATTCGTGCAAAGTATTTGCATCTGTAGCAACGAAGCTCATCCTGTTAGAAGCATGGAACCAAAGGTATGTACAGATGCTTGCATTTACTTCAAACCATAAATGCCCCAAAGGGTTGTTCTGACATCTGATAGTAACCTTGCAAATAGTATAATAGTTTTTCATGTTTTTGATGATAATCGATTGCTCTAGGAAGCAGTAACATGATGTGTTGGCTATTGTAAAATTCGCGCAGTTTCTTTGATTTGGTGTAGCTTTTTGACAACCCTTGCATGAGTTAGTTGCTGAATTTCATAATTAAATGTATAATTATTGCTGGAATGTTTGGGGCTATGTGCTATGTTCTCACGTAAAGTCTTAGAAGGTATGACGTTCACAGCCTTCCTCATTCAGTCAAGCATTGGAGAACCAGGTGCAGATCTGACTCGGCTGAGTTGCTTCAAAGCACTTTGCAAAAGCTGAACATGCGGAGCTTGAGCAGACGTACTAGTAGGTGCACAGGCTCCAAAGCCTTGCAAAACAGCTAGGAGGCGCAATTTCTCCACAGCTGGAAATGCATATAATCGATAAATGGATAGCTAGCACATTAAAAAAGTCCAAAGGAACTTGCAGATGCCCGATCCAAATGTTTTTGATCATTTCAATCAGCACCGGGCTAGGTTCCATTCGGTTGTCTCGCAGTGGAAGAGGACAAGTCTAGCTCCTAGTCCTGTCGTTAAATGCCAACCGCCTGAGCGGAAACACTTTTCTGCTCCAAGAAGAGGCTTGTTGGAGCAGGGTCCTTCATTAAAGGTGTAATGTTGAGGTAAGTAGTTCGGCCACAATTAATACAACGCCCCGAGGTGGTTTTAAAACGCTTCAAAGCCTCCTCGGTTCGCCTACAGCTCGTTTGGCTGAAAGAGCGTTACCACGTGCGGTGCGCGCGTTGTTCCGAAGATACGGACAATGTAGCGATGATCGTCAACGCTCGCGACTACAGTGTACTAGAACTCTTCTAGTACACTGTACTCGCGACATTCCTGCGCAGGCCTCCACAGTGATACAGGGTAGTGCGCTAAGCTTAGGTAAAAGGCTAGCTGATGTTATCACGCGTCGAAACAGAATATGACGTGATAGCACGATCCCTCTAAAAGTTTTTTTAGACTTAGCTCGAAAGAAATTTTGCGATCAAGTGTCTGCGGCGTGCAAAGTGACAGTCGATCAAGGTGCGACCGTGCAGATGGCAAGCGACATCGGCCGTGATTCGTTACGTGCGCTGTCCGCGTAGTTTACTTTGCACTAGCGCTACGGTGGCTCTAGCGCGGTAAACAACTTAGAAAGAAATGATACACACTACACAGAAAGCTTCCGTAGAGTAGTTGTGGTTTATTGAGGAAAATGACGCTTATTTCTGAGCACGGCGCAGCGTCACGGGGAAGTGGGAGATAAAAGATGAGAGGAAGGGACACGCACAACTCCTAAAGGAAGAGAGACAGAGGGAAAGAGAAAGAGAGAGAAAAAAAACGATTGATTGCAAGAAGCGCCCTCAAATGCTTGTTTTTAAGTTTGTCTAATTGTTGCCTCCGAGATTGCAGTCGCACGTGACGGTTGTACATCTCGAGGGCCAGTATGTGGCAATATGAGAGCGCAGCTGCTGCTCTTCGCCGCCAGCTGCCGCCGCTAGCGCAAGTCCATCATTTGCTTTTTGTCTGTCTTGTTTCTTAACGACGCTGAGATTGGCCGTGCGCCGCATCCGCCACACCTCCATGACCAATGAGAGAGCAGCCAGGGCGCCCGACCACTGACGTCAGTTACTACGCCGTCGTCTCGCTGCCTGCAATGCGCGAGTCCATCCATTTTTGCCACTGAAAAAAAAGTGCTCCAATATTTATGTTGTGGTTCGCAACGTATGTGTTGTGCTGTTCTCGTTTACGTGGGTTTTGCGGATACGATTTGGATACTCGTGCATCGGATACACTCATCGTCGACCCGTAGCCTCGCCAAGCCCGGTCCAAGGTGCAGTTGGGAGGTGAGTGGTCGTCTGATCGCGAGCTGTTTTCTGTGTCTCCGCCCCAGCACCTCGCCCGCCTTGCCTGCCTCGGCCGACGGGCGCAGCTCGCTGTTCGAGCGGGCAAAACAGGCATCTGTTTGCCGCCCAACTCGGTGACTGACGAAATGTCGCACCGTAAACGGGCGGGCCACTTTCGCGACACCGGCGTTGTCACGCGTTGCACAGCGTACACCCGTCCTCCACCAGCCACACGGCGAACATTATACACGCCGTAGTTAACCGGCCCGATGAGGTGGCGATTGCATACTCGGCGACGATCGTGCGCGCGGCTGATACCACGACTCGGAGCTCAACGTGCTCCATACTTCGTGTACGAGAACGCCGTGACAGCGCAATATGCGTCGATCGTCTGCCTTGCCACGGCAGCGAGGAGCGCTGGCCTTTCGCGACTGAACTGCTTGTGCCTCTTTTTAAATGTCTGTGTAAGTGCAGCTTGTATCGCGCGACGGGTACCGCTGCTGCGCGCTCTCCGAGCGTTTATTTTAACTGAGGCGCTCGCGCTGTGCATGCCACTTTACAGCCAAGATTATTCTCGAGGCGGGAGTCGCCGGCGTCGTATCCCCACGTTTCTCTCTTTGCAAGAGTCCTTGCGTCCTCTCCCGTCTTGTGCGTCGACTTTCGTCGCCGTCTGGCGTTGTCCGTGGCTAGCGTTACCGCCGCTGCAGTCTGGTTCCCTCGCACCAGCGAGCCAACCGGCCTTTTTGCATTGGGCGAACCGCGGCATAACCAGTTTCTGCGCCGCCAACTTTGGCTCGGCCCGGCAGACTCGTTCTATCGCTCTCGGCAGCGTTCCTGGGAATCTTTTTTATGTGTGTGTGCCGTCGTTACGCATATATTCGTTTGCCTTGCCTCGCGATTGAACAGCGGCGGTGCTTTTGACTTTCTTGCGTCCGCCCAAACACCCTCCTCCCCATGAGATCCTTCGCTCGGGACGGGACCTCTGTAGCCCTGTCATGCATCATCCTCGAAAGATGAAGCCTCAATTGGACACTCGTCAGCTGCCCATTTTGGTGCCACGGGCGCTGTGTCGCGTCTCGGCGCGTTCCTGTCGGCTGTGGTGCTGTCGTAATGTCTGGTAGGAGAGAGGAAGGGGAGGAGGTGTTGCCTTTCAGACTTCTCATTCTTGCGACCTCTTGCCGAGCAGAGCTTTAAAGTAACACCCAGGCCAAAAAAAGAACGAGCCGCGTTCTCCTTCACTGTCGTGGGGGTGCTTGTGCGTAAAAGGAACTATAGCGTTGCAGACTGGTGTAGCAGCACGGTATAACGGCGGCGCGTGCTTTCTTCACGCGCTTGCGACAGTATTGCTGAACACGTGCTCTCCCGCAGGTGTGTTGCTTCGACCGGCCGACTCCAACAGACATGCGATTCGTGCAGCGAGTGATGTTCTTTTGCGCGCGTGCTGTGCACGGTGGAACACGTTGCTGTGTGGGCGTGGGAGAGCCAACCGAAACGACATTGCAGTGGTCAGGCCTTCTCGTTTTAAGCCACTCTGACGATGTAACAATGTGTCGTATACTACACAGTTCGCCGATACGAAAAGGCGCATTTTCAAACAAATACCCCACTGAACGTTTCGAATCCGAACCTCAACCACTGCTAGTTCTCGTGTTAAACCTTCTGATGGAACATTTCTGACTTCAGACAGGTCACAGGAACCACAAACGTTACAGGATTAAACGGAGTGTGCCCTTTTCATAGTGGCGCAGGGTCCAGATTCAACACTGAAGCCAGTCGCTACATTCGGGTGCCCTATAGCACATGGAACTTTTCCCCAGCGTACACAACCGCTCGTCCTGTTACATTGCAGACTGCGCTCCTTGTTTCGTGGTGCTGTCATTCCACGGAGGTGCTCTGACTAGACCAGTTTCCCATGCCTTCCAGTCACGAAACGGTTATCCGCACATGGGAGTTTGACGTCGGGTGGTGCCGCGCGCATGTGTCGCCCGCGGAACATTGCGTTAGCAAACACAGATCAGATTATAATATGTGGAACGCCCCCTGAGGATAATTGTGACTTCTATTTCTCTCTCCAGAACAGCGGCACCTGTAAGATCGCAGATCTCCGCCGACCGGTGCTAGCCACGACCAATCGTTGCTGCAAGCTATGGCAGCATCGTCAGGCATATATACGGCGATGCGACCGTACCCTTTGAAACGGGCTACACTTGACGAATTAAACAAAAGAACTGGTAAATACGTTACGATCACAGATAAAGAGCAAGTACATCGTCGGAAGAAAATGTCTTCTGCCTTGCACCTTGCTCACACGTGCCCGCGAGGTGCAAAATTTGTCGTACTTCTGGTCGCACCACTATGCTTAATCGCCCCGTTCTTTCGCCATAATTCTAGCCGCTTTTTCTTAACGCCGACGATTGCGCCAGCCTCTTCACCTCGGCGTTCTGAAGGAATCTCCTCCCTTATTTTAAAGCCGCGACGTCGTTCGGGCAGGCGAGAAAACGCCACCACAATGAAGGGTCACTCACACACTTCCTTGGCCAGCACCACTGAGGTCGCACGTCGTCTGCATGACTTATCAGAACCCTGATGAATTTGGCATCTCCCGTTCTCAGGACATCACATTGTACTTCGGAGGGGGCGTTTTCTTGCCAACCGTCCCTAATATTGTGAGAAAGCCCTACTCGATCTTGTATAGGAGCAAATATTTTCCCAGGATTGTGAGACTCCTGGCTGGATCTCGCCTCACGGCGGGTGTGTGCTACGCACTTATTGAACTTTATTTAAATTATAAATTGTTGGATGTTACGTGCCAAAACCACGATCTGATTATGAGGCACTCCGTAGTGTGGTATTCCGAAATAATTTCGACCACGTGGGGTTCTTTAAGGAGCACCTAAATCTAAGTACACGGGTGTTTTCTGCATTTCGCCCCCATCGGAATGCAGCCGCCGTGGCCGGGATTCGATCCCGCGACCTCGTGCTTAGCAGCCCAACACCATAGCCACTAAGCAACCACGGCGGGTGAAGTTTATTTGCGAACGCCTCCTCGACAGCTCCTCGTGATTTTTTTTTTTTTTTTTTTGCTCTCCTTGTCGGCAGCTTTCGAACTGAGTATAACTTCTCGCGGTCGTCGCACCATTCATCGTGAGCTGACGAAAAACCGGCCACCGCCGCATTACCCGTCTGCAGTGAAGCCGAACGATGTCAGTGCCGCTTTCAAGTCTGTATGCTCACTGAAACGAGTCCGCAATGCCGACAGTGTCTTGCGTAAGCTTGTCTTTATCCGCTGAGAACGAGCACATACGGATTTCTCGGAGTGGTATAGCTTCACAGTTGAAGAAATATTTGCCCTGGTCCTGGTATAGACTACCCAATTATATAAACAATTTAGCCAAAGTGGAATTTTGTTGCGTAGTTAAATTTGGCCCATAATTTCAACTTGAATATCATTTCCGCGTTTGCTCATTAATCTACACTGTCATGTTCAGGGGCGTCTCAATGCATAGGGTCGCAATTTCTTCAGGCACAAACACTCGAACGCGACAGCACACAGATAGACGGAGACACACGCACTCAAGTCGCCAATCCTACAACAAAAACAACATTTTACTTCTTACTATACTTCTAAACCAACAATATGTACTTCTAACTGTATGCGAATCACGAACTCTTTCTCCCACGTCAGGCAGCACCTCATTTTTTCCGGGTAATAGACCTATACACTTAAGCATTGACGGTGTATGTCCGTCTGTCCTCTCCAACGTCGCTAAACCGTAGTCGAATCCAAAAAGATTTTCGTTCGTAACTGCCCTTTGCCAAGTGGCTCTCCGCCTTCGTTACAGACATACGCCCAACATCAGGATTGGCGGGAATTAGCTCTTGCGAACAATTCTAGCGAAAGTGTTTTCTGTGGATATACTGGTCCTTGACTATGTCATTAGAACTATAGCTGTATAGAAGGCGAACGTTCATACTCTTGTTCCTCCCAACAACGGAATCGCGATATAGCGAAAGTCGACTGCACGTTGCCAGCGCGGGTGACACGATGGGATCGTCAGGGCTGGACACCTGCGAAACAAGTTTGCCACGAATGGAACGTGTCGGCACGTTCGAATTGTAAACGAGATAAATATGGTCGGCGGCACGATTTGTTTCGTTAAACAGAAAATTGAGTCGTAAATGGTAGCGGCAGAAACAATACACGCATATACAAAAGACATAAATGTGGCACGGAATTAAAGGCAGGTGTACAAAGCACGGACGCACAACGCGCTGCTAATAAACAAATTAAAAGAAAACGGAAAACCAACGCAGTGTTGGAATCTAAATGTCGCAAAGCTGTTTAGAGTTAGCAGCACTAGCGGATAACGCGAGCCTCGTGTGGCTTGTTAGCTGTCTGTGTCACGAAGGTTGTCGAGGGAATACGGGTGATGGCATTAGCTTCCCTCGACTGATGAGAGAAACATTACTCCCATTTCTGATGACAGAAAAGCACGACACATATCAATACGTTTAATTAAGGCTTCGTACCGCATGTGTCACAGTGGCACATCCATTGTGGCCGATATTGGTCAAGAATGGGCAGCACGTACTCAGTGCAGAAGTTGTCTGTTCGAGTACACAGCCAGTGATCGACGCAAGTTGTCTACACGTAAAGACAGCAGACAACACATAACCGTGCGGCTCGAGTTGTTCATATATACACACAAATATATACGCGTCGAGGAAACCAAATCTCGGGGAAGAGGCAGAAGCAGCTACGATTTAAGTAAGTTCTTGTCGAAACGTTGGCTCCAGCGACATGCCTTGTTCGACAACTGTCGATCACTCGAAGCATCCATCTAGCTGTGTGTCGCTGTCTGGTACGGACTGGACAACACATGCACGCTGTGTCCGTGTGCCACTGCATACCGTGAAACCCTTCCGAGTCGCTCATCTCTGTGTCGTTCTATAGGCATGAAAACGGCCGTGTTAGGCCCTGCATTTCGTTATATACGTCATTTAGTAATAGCGGAAGCTCGCTGTAAAAGTGATGGACTGTTAACCCGGTTATGCGAGGCACTTTCGATCGCGATCGAGCCCTGTTGCGATCGAGTTGCTCGATCGCGATTGGCTCGATCCCTTCTGCTTCTTGCGCACGGAGAACCAATGGTAATCGGGAAATTCGACCCCGATGCATGAGGTTCCGCCGCTACCGAAAGTGTCCGTGTGACACCGGTATGCATAATACAGCGAATTCTGTGGCGTATACCATTGCGTATTTTCTGCAAGCAGCCGATGCGAGCGGGGTTGTGTGTAAGCCGCGTATGTGAACGCGATGCTCTCTTATAACGCCACGTCATTGGTTGACGCGGCCTTTGTTCGTTCCGAAAGGCCGCGCGGCTGCAGTTACGCAGCGTTATAGAGCCCAGCCCACATGCGACAGTTTAAATATATGTGCATAGGTTTCGTATATATAGAATGGCTGTTTGCAGTCGCTGAATGGTTTCGAGGGCAGCTGAATAATGCTCCCTGCTGAGACGTGCATGTGCGAAAGACGTCATGCGTTACACCTGCTCCGCTGCTGTACAGGCCGGCTGCTTTTCGTATATCCCAAGACCGCGGTGCGTGAAGGGCACAAGTTTTCCGAAAAGTTTCCGTTGAAACCTGTGTATAGAAAGCGTGCCTTGAAGTGTGCGTGCGTGTGTGACGAGTTGCCGTTAATAGACGGCTGGCGATGACGTCATCGTGACCCGCCATTTTCGACTGCAAACACGGTGAGAATCTGCGTCAGCGTGACCGACAGGACGCCAACGACGTTTAAACAGACGCCAGCGGCGTTCCGAATGGGTCTCTGTCGCATTCACGTAAGGCGCAGTTGTGATTTTTGAGACCGACTCGAATACGAATCGAATCTTGGAATATAGTGCCAGAATCGAATCGAACATCCTATTATACGTATTGAATATATGAACAGCCATTTTCACAATAATTATGAAACGACGTAAGAAAGTGCGTTGTATGGCGCACGCTGGAGGAGGCTTTTTTTGATTCGCGATTTATAGTCGTCGCAGCCCGTAAACACCGAGACAGAGCTTTGGGAGTTTGCGTGCGTTTCTGTCCGTGATCTGGGTCGTTGCGCATCTGTATGTGCTTGATTCAACAGAGCTTAGGCTTCTCTGTGTTTCCTTGGCGAGCGGTGATGATAGACAACCTCGTTTCGTCGTGCACGCGGCTTGATGACATGCGTCGCGGTCCGTCGTTTCGAGGTCCGCGATTCGAACTGCGACAACCGGAAGCGTCATAGTTCAGAACCACGCACTTGTCATCCGTGACGTAAGCGGATCGCAGCTGCGTACTTGTATCCTTCACGTTTGCTGTGGCCGAACTCGTGGCCCGCTTTTCGTTGCGTGTATACATGGAACGCAGTGCGTAATTAAAAAGAAGACATTGTGCACAATCCATCGACGATGATAATGAATGCGATCGAATATAGCCCCAATGCTTCAAAGAAAACTATACTCTATTTTATTAGCGGAATGGCTCGCTTGACGGCGTAAATTCGTTGCGTTGAGGATATTTTAGGTGTTTCGTTGCGTAATTCCGCAGAGAACATGCAGAGCTGTCAACCTGGTCGGTTGCCCCATTGCGTCCGTGGTCCAACCTCCGAGTATACGTACCAACCATGGATGATCGCGAAATAAGAGCCAAAGAAACGTTCGCGGCGACCGCTTTGATTGGCTGTCATTTGTGAGCAAGCATCGACGGGAGAGGCCGACGGAAGTGAACTCGCGAGAACAGAAAACGAGGGCTCGCCATGCAGCGTCGCCTTCAAACAGCGTGGAGTTCATGTGTGTAAAGCCCGTTTCACATGGTGCGATTTTGCAGTGCGTTTTTCGCAGCTGCGATTTCCGCAGATGCGCAATTCGCAATCCCGTTTCACGTGGATCTACGGCAGCTGCGTTTTTCGCATACTCGTTAAGCATTCTGACTGGCGATGACGTATGAGCGAGCCGCCTCCTATTGGTCGTCTGTTTCCACCGCTACATGCAGTGGCTACCACCGCATCTGCGTTTTTCGCAGAGAAGTTCAACACGCCGAACATCGAAAAAACGCACGAACGAAGGGTCCGGCGGCCTATTTTTCGCAGCTGCGAATTCGCACGTGCGAATTCCACGTGCGAATTAGCAGACAAAATCGCACCATGTGAAACGGGCTTAATGCAGTTTCGAGAACGGGGCTCCCACTCACCTGCGCCGTCTATAGCGCAGCCAATGAGGAACGAGGACCAGGAGTTCGTTGTCTGTCTGCGGTCCTCCCGTGCGTTTTCTGATTGGCGCACGTAACGTTGTTGCCTTCGGTGCAATGCATCGATTGTTGAGGGAAGCGCGGGACGCTTTAGAGTTCGCACAAACAGGGAATATATACGTGCAAGCGCTGGGGCGTATACGTGTGCTTTCGCACAGCCACATTCATGGTAACGAGGTAACTCGGATCGCCTTATAGCGTTACCGGTACCCGCTGCTACGACTGCGCATGCGCGGAGTTTACCGGTCTCCGACAAAGTTTACCGGGAACAACGTGGCAGCATCGATCCAGGTCGCCCGCTTCGATCCTAATTCGCGCGTTCAACTTGCTCTTAGTCACGACGGCAACTAATAGATGGGTAAATTAGTCACCACTTGGTCTTAGCTCACGCCAAGTACAAAGTGTAGATGCTATTTTGTCGCTGTTGGAACTTAGTCTTTCATCCGTCTATAGGCTATAGCAGACGCTCGTTCATCGTCATCGTTTTGCGCCTCACGAGCTCCGCTCGCTCGCGGGCATGAAGCCATACTTTTTTTTTTATTATTCGCTGTTACATTGAAAGAAGAGTATGCGTTTAGGATGTGCCGTCTCTGTTTAATCAAGACGTTATGGTAGCCGGCGGACCTTGAGGTCAATCACAGTCGCCGTTGTTGCGATCGTTTGTTTGTTTTGACGCTACTGGAACGGTATTGAAAAAAATTAAATTATGGGGTTTTACGTGCCAAAACCAGTTCTGATTATGAGGCACGCTGTAGTGGGGGACTCCGGAAATTTGGACCACCTGGGGTTCTTTAACGTGCACCTAAATCGAAGTACACGGGTGTTTTCGCATTTCGCCCCCATCGAAATGCGGCCGCCGTGGCCGGGATTCGATCCCGCGACCTCGTGCTCAGCAGCCCAACACCATAGCCACTGAGCAGCCACGGCGGGTGGGAACGGTATTGACGCGGAAAGTTGTGTCGACTTTGCATCTAACAATTGGCACCTCAGCATTTAGCGTTGACCAACACACATAGCCGCAAAGTTGCAACATGTTGAACTTTTTCTCGCAACATGTGATTGTCTGCTTAGGTATAATGGTCACCGTAACAGTTGTGCCAAATTAATATATATACACATTCGCAACTTGTTAAAACAATGCAATTCCCACCATTCCCATAGTTGACAGTGTACACATGTAAGGACAAACCAACGTCCACTTCATCGTATTCGTTCCCTTCAGCGTTAAAGCGCGAGGTCTGACGAGGCGGCGACATTGGAGGCCAATAGATGCATCACATAATGGCTTGCTCTGCAGCTCCATGGCCATGTAAAGTGCACATGCAGTGTATCTGCATGGAAAGCGATTTTTCTTAAATTTCGATAGCAATAACACGGACTGTTCAAGGTGTGCCGGCGCCACCGCCGTCGTTCTGTCACGGTGTCGACTGCGCATGTGCGGCCCGCCGTGCGTTCGGCTGCAAAAAATGACGAAGCGCGCACCGTCACGCTGCATGCGCGCAATCGGCTTCTACGTTTTAGTGCGAAAGCATTGTATGGCCCACGAAGCCGAAAATCCGGTGGCGTGGCCGGAGATGGTACAAAAAGTCACGTGGTCGCAGAGATTGACAGATACCCGCGCACCAGGTAACCTGATATGCTTCCATTGTTGGAAGTGCACGCGACGCAGCTCCGATGGAGGGACAAGTCACGTGGTTACAGAGACAGACCGCGCCGGTGGGCAGCGCTGCCAGTCGGTGAGGTGTATAGAGTTACTGTATAGGCTCTCTTCGCTCCCTAAGGGGAGCCTATACAGTAACTCTATGCGTATAGTGCGGTGATTTCGGTGAGCTCTGTTGTCCGCTCCGATGGACGAACATTCGACTCCTCAGTCAGTAGCTACACCTGGTGACTTGTATAGGATGTCCACGCCGAACGAGGCCGTCGCAATATGCTTTCGCATTCATTCACGTTTAGGGATACGTAAGTGCCCTTGACTTTTTTTCTATATGCGGTGCCGAACACGAGCGTTAATGTGCGCGCACACGAACAGCTGAGCTCGCGTTTATCCACATCGTGGTCCGAGTATAGAACGAACCGTAAACGCCGAGATAATCCAATATCTTTGAGCGCTTCACCAACGCCGGCGGTTTTCCTGCGACGTCTCGCGCACCGTGCAATGGCGCCGTTGTTGGCGGCGCTCGTCATGCGTTGTAATAAAAGTTTATTCTCTCTCTCGTCATGCGTTGTGTGCGAGACACGCAACGCTAAACCGTTCTACCGCTTTCAGTGCGTCGTCTTTGGGCGAAACTGTTCTCGTTCTTTTGCCGTGCGGTGGCCTGCCGCTTCATCAAATTGCTTATATACAGAGCGCATTAGCGCTGCCGCTAAAGTATTCCCCCGTCATATATATAGTCCGCGGAATGATTGATCCTTGCCTGATAATCTGCAGACGTTTAAACGAAATGCAGCTCCATTTTAATCAGTGTTCCATCACCATTAGTGCTCACGGGTGATTGACTTGAGTTCGTGCGTGGAGAGCGAACGTGATCTCGTCCCCGGCCGCGCGCTGCCGTCTTTTTGACGCGCATTCCTGAATGAATATATATATATATATATATACGGCAGCTCGCCGACACGTCGTCCTGCAGCTTTCTGAAACTTTCCGCCTTCGTGCCTTCGCGGGACACAATAAAGAGAAACGCTATATATCAGTTTGTACTGATAAATTAACTTTTAAAACTCTAATTTAGTTCATTTTGCCATTAAATTAGAAATTAAAATTTAAATTAAATTAGAAGAGAAGGTGCAGTTTAAAGTTGGATTGTTAGAATTTTGCGCCAGGTCCGCATTGCCGGTATGTTACTGTGGCGTCACAAATTTCCAAGAACTTTTTTTGTATTTGGATCGTTGTGGCGGAGTGAAAATTCTTGAAGCTATAGTTCAGTCTATGACGGCTCTGTGAGAATACAGTGCAGTCCATCTCTGGCTCTAGCCGACGCCTTAAAAATGTTTGACGTCACGGCGAGCTGCGGGAACTTCAAGGTTGCGCCGGCGCCCTTATTTCGTTTTTGCGTCTTTACTCTCCCTTTAACAGTATACTTTCCGCCGGTGTGTGGGTCTTGATACCGCGACGTTCAACCATGCATGGTTGCGGATGGCGACACAGAGGGGCCGGAGTGAACGCACGCGCTAGAGGAATAAAGCGCGTGGCATGGTGTATACTGTATACGCGGAGAGTGTGCGTATTGTATGTAGCTCGGGGGCTCCTATCTAAATACATGGGAAAGGAGAAATCGTTTTTTGTTTCCTCGGCAACAACTGCACCAAATTTGATTAGGTTTGTTGCATTTAAAAGAAAACGTTCCAATCTAGTGACTGTTGTTAGCGAATTTTTGATCTAATCTGTCAATTTTTTATTAAACATGGTTAAAAATAAGAAGTTTTTAGAAAGCGAAACTATGGAGTTTATAACTCCGTCACTCAACAATGAAAAACGATATGACAATTCTGTGAATTGCATCTAATAGTACATCTAAAGCGGGGAAAATTGATGTATTATACATAGCTCTCAAATAGACCACTAATATGTGAGTGGGAGTTTGCAAAACCCTTGTAAGCAACGTAGCAAATTCACGTCAGATATAAATTTATGCATCAAATTTGTCCGCTTTCAGTGCTCTAATGGGTTCAGTTTACAGAACTGCGCTATCTGTTTTTGGTGCAAATACAAGTTTTCAAACTTCGTGCTTCTATTTTGTTTTTGTTGTTGTTGTCTAAATTGCAAAATTTTCAAAATTGCTTTTAACGACTTCAAGCCCTAAATCAAAATTCCGCTTCCAACAGTCACTAGAATTTAACTTTCTCTCTCAAATGCAACAAATTTCATTAAAATCGGCCCAGGGGTTATCTCGATCAGAAAAGCGTTTCGGCGTTTTACATGTATTTGAATAGGCGGCATCGGCGTTTGGCCCGAGCTTTAATTCTCTTAAAGCGAAGCTATCTTAGCGAGCCTTCGCAGACTTTTCTGACCGTGGCTGGTGCTGTTCTGCGTGCATAGCTGTCTGCATTTCTGCTGAGATGGGGAATTAACGGTGTATACTCCAGGAACACAAACATTACGTCAGAGTGATGTTTGCCATTACGGTGCATAAACATAAACATTGTACGACATTACTCGTTGCGTAGATGACATTGTACGCGTCGCATTTGGCTTTATAACATTAAAATATAACCCGCTTCACGAAATGCATGTGCGTTGATCTGCGTAATATTTCTTTTCTCGAGCGTCTTGCTCTGCGGCATAAATGCGCATGTTTAAACAAAAACGTGGAAGCCCACCTTGTGTAGAAATTGTGGCAGTTGCTTAGCGAAAAACTTGTCCCAAATACAAAGCCTGTAGCTGCCTGTGTGAAAGTGATTGGTGACATTATTTTTGCCTATCCGTGATTACATTTAGTGCTATGTTCTTTATCTCGTCGGCTCTGGTCGGAACGCTCAAAAGTATGTGGCGCCTCCATATGGAGGCACCGTGTACGAGTGAAAAGGCTAGGTACTATATACTGCGCATGCGTTTACACGTATAGAAGAAAGTCACAACGTCCATATAGAAAGCGCAAGCGTTCGCAGAGGTGGGCGCGCTTTTCCCTCTCAGTATGTGACGACGAAAACTAGCTCTCACCCGAAGCACCTCCAAGTTCCCGTTTTTACACTTTCGCTAGCTGGACCTCGGCGGCGGCGAAGGCGTGACACGCGTTTGCGCAACGGCGTTCGCGTATGTGCCTCTCTCGAGGCGCGCGTTTCCCAAAGCCCAATTTTCCTATATAAACGAAACCGGCAAAGTGCGAGCGGCGCTCTGCTCCAAACAACGTCTCTCACGGCGCATTGCAAACTGTTGCGCAAAACGCTCGCTTCCGCGTAAAGCCCGGCTGCACTCGCAAGGCGCGCATTGCAATGCACTTTGTACCAAAAGGGAAGCAGGGCCATATTTCTTGCATAAATTGTAGTAGGTGGTGTCCGAATCCACGCCCCAGCTACTGTTGCCTTTGAGTAAGTGAAACCGAGCTCGAAGGCTATGCTTTGCGGACTGCATGCGCCGGAAGTGACTGCGAAACCGGAAGTGACGTCATGGTCACTGGCACTATAGTGTTTACGGGAACTGCAAGTTTACCTAGACTTTGTCCTTTCATGGCTTGAAATGGCCTTTTGGCTTTGTAATCTGATCGTGTTCAACAAAATACTGCGTTGTAAATGCAACAATCCGCAATGATTACGCATGTGGGCAGAGACTGGTCTCCTTGCATGCTATGTTTATAAAACTATTCAAAGTGCTTGAAAATTTTCGAAAGATAATGCGCGATACGTCACAAGACCGTTTGAAGCCACAGGCACGAAGATTAGACAAATCCATGTATTAACCATCGCTCCTAATCGGCGCCATAGTTTCAGTACGGAGAGTGATGCAAAACAATTGTATTTTTTGGAGGTGCATTACCATGTTTGACGATAAGTTTGACGTGTTGCTCTGTATCGCTGGCTGTTAATAAATGACTTCTTTTTTTTTTTCTCGTCGCTATGCGGGTGCCCTCAACTCAACCATAACCAGCGCATGTGCTTATAACAAATATTGGAAGTTTTTTTTTTTAATTGGTATAACGCTTAATATATACAAGAGGTCAATCGCAATAAATTATTTTTTTTTCTTGTTGTAAATATGAAGACTGGTCTGATGCAATCTAAATACCCATGCAACAGGTCTACAAGTGTTCTCTGCTATAGCGTTCGCGCCGTGTTTCTTGAAAAATATATGCACCAGAAGACCTTAAGAGAAACACTCAATCATAATACGTGACTGAAAGGGTTATATAATGGAAACTGTATGCACAAGAAAAATAAAATAAAGGAAAGACTGAGAGACGTATTCGAAAAAAAAAAAAGCTAGGAAAAGCGTAGATTTATGGATATAGCTGACAGAAAACGGACACCGATAGCTGAAGACCTCTTGTGCTGCTACGTTGCATGTCCCGGAATGTCAGCACCATCGAGAGATACGCGTATACTGCTAAACGTTGTGCGACGTGGAGTTAGTGTTACCACAGGTCATAATAAAGTAGCAGCAGATCTATTTCTTGATAAATGAGTTGAAATCAGTAGATACTTATGCTGACAAAAGATACATTTTAAACGAAGTTCTTGCCGGCACGGTACCCGTTGCTTATTGTCAGTTTCACAATGTTTCATCTATAGGAATCAGTTACACAATGCAATCATCTACAAAATTCTTAGCGTGGTGCGTGGTCAGAAAATCCACAAGGCGGACAACGAAACTCGAATACCATAACTAAGAAGGATGCCTTGTTCCAAACCAGTTTTGTAAGCTAGAGCCTCTGTTGAATCTCGTACCTGAATTCTGACGTGTTCATTAAGTTTTGGATGCTTGGGAATGTTCAGCGATGACTTAATTTGTTTACGTGAACTCGATGCTACAGGGTCGATTCAGAAGCCAAGCTGATCCATCCCTACGCGACCGCGTATATTCATGCATTTCGCCAAGCCGGTTAATTGGTCGAGTCAGCCCGTGGCGAGTCAGCCAACTCGTCTCGACTATCCTCGGCCCGATCCGCTAACTGTGACATGAACTCGACGAGCGGTTTTGGACTCGAAAAGCCGACGTGATCCGAATCTATCCGATATGTGTACACGTAGTTAACGAAATTTGTCCGTTGTGTCATGCTTCACCCCCAGAGCGTTCTCAAATCTAAAGGCAATTCGCTCGGGCCTACTATAGGCTTGAAAAGAGTGAACGGGAAGTCGGAAAAGGAATTGCGGAGGCTGTTTTCTCAAATGACCTTCTTTACGTTTACTTTAATCACTGGTCATAATCTGTTATATTCCGTACGTGGAGAGAGAAAAGATAGCAACTTTTGGCGCGCCGACTTGACAGCGCTCGGCGGAAGCCCGTTCACCTTGACTCAAAAAGCTCGCGGTTCTGTCCCTGTAAACCTGTGGGACAAGCAAAAATTCTTTCCGCCCCCCACAAGCTATACTTCTTGCATATCTTGCCGATGCCGCGCGCACGTCGCCTGCGTTATACATATAGATTGTTTCGATCACTTTAGCTCTGCAGGTTCGACTTCTATTCGCACGCTTGCGATGCATGCAACTTTCCTCTCTCGTCCTCGAGCCGTTTTGATCCGTGTGGTCAAAACACCTTGTAAGCGTTTCTCTGGCATAGAGAACGCTTCCAGCATGCGAAGAAATTGTCACGGCTGCTTCCCGGCAGCATATACGTATATACTGCAATTGAACCAGTGCTTCCCGCGTGGTTAGAGTCATTGAAAATTTCGACCGGCTCGAGCGCAAATGGTCGCGTTGATCGAAAAGCTATACTTTTTAATGCGATAGCGTTTAGGGCCCCGTGTCGCAGGAAATCCGGCGTCGGCAACCGGCGTGTGATCGCGGGTGGCGGAGAAAATCATCCAACCACATCGACCGCGCAGGCCCTCCATGTGGTGCAACGTTTTGGTCAACCAAAAATTGAATTTCTCACAGTTAAATCCGTCAGAAAAATGGTAAAGTACGATTTTACCATTCGGCGTCGGATTCGCCGTCGGATTGTTTACCGATCGGTGTCGGAGTGTAATTTGAATGTACCAGAAAACCTAATTCTGCAATTAGCAAACTCAAACCCCTTTTCCAGCATTTCTACCAGACCTGCGCGCGTCGGGGCAATAGCAAACAATTAATAAAATAATAAAAAAAGGTGCTAGGGTCTTCACATTTTAATATAAGACCACTTATATTACCCCTGGAAAAACGTCTTTCCTGCAATGCTTGGTCTTGGCTTTCCCACGTTCAGTGTCGCAGTGATTGAAGCCTACTTGCCGTAGGCGAATGATGCGGTGCGAACGGGTCCCGATAACGCTATCGCGTTCTACTCTTAAAGGCGAAGCTTAAGCGTCCTCCTTTTTTTTTTTTTTTTTTTTTTTCACTCGCTCGCTCCTCGATTTTTCATTTTGCAACTGCTGAGACAATTGAGCAGCAGCAGCGCGTTACTCGTCGGAATACTCTGACGCTTAATTGCGGCTTCGACAGACCGCCGCGCCATGCATTCGAGGATTGCCTCGGCAATATATATATATATATATATATATATATATATATATATATATATGGTTCTGCTGGTGGTGTGTCGTTCATCTTGTTGGTGTTGTCCAAGATTACGCTAGGTCGGACGGTGGGAAGCGAGCGGCACCGATCCCGGGACTGTCTTTGAGAACGAAGCGCTTCGAGGTGGCGACCACTTGCACACGCGAAGGGATTTCTTCTTCCGAGCTCGAGCATCGCGGTTGCATGTACATCACCACCGCGGTGTATATACTCGCCGGTTGCGACTTGTTGCGTGGCCTCTCTCGGTCGCTGTAGTGTGTGAGTGTGCCGGTCCGGACGTTTCATCGAATATATTGTCATCTTTGCCGCCATAAAATAACCTATATATACACCTACAGCCCTGTTTTTAAGAATTCTGTGTTGAAGCTTTCGCTGGAGCACTCAGAATTGCCCGCCTCGGACGTCGACATAGGTGAACAGTGAACGCGTCTCGGTTCCCTGTTCCACTCACGTGGTCTGCGCACACGTGAGTGCTGAAATCCGTGTGAGCACAAGTTTTTCTTGGCTTGTTTCAAGCGGGCCACATGCTTTAATATATCGTAGTGACTATATTGACTCGTGTCTCTCGCGCCGCCCTCAGAAGCCATCGATACACGTGTGACATGCTGTATCTTTCCTTCGCATCGCTCGAATGCAGAGGTTGTGAAACCCCTCGTGGTATATAGTCTGCAGTACATACTCGTTTCTTGCGCGAGGGGCGGCATCCTCTTATGCCGCGATATCCCGGAGTGGTTTACGCCTACAACCTCCTCCCTGTGTAGCCTGCCTCCGATATCCGAGTAGATAGGCAGTGTTTGCGCTGTCCTCGTGCTCTTTCGGCAACACACCTCCTCGAAGGGAGCTCGGTCGAGCGGAGCAGGCGTTTTTGTCACGTCGCTCCGACATCTGAGAAGACGAGAAAAAGACGGGCACCCACAGGGCGCGGAGTCCGCGTGACGGGCGTGTATGCGTCACTTGGTCGATCCGCTACTCCAGTTGTGTCACTTTACCGCTCGAATCACGCCGTTTGTGGTTGCAAGAACATCCTGCGAGTTCGGAACAGGTGGGCGGATCTATAAAGACGCGCTCCGAGTGTTGGGGACGTACTCATTCTGCTGTCTTTATTTGGATTGCGTATACGAATAAACTGGCGTACGTAGTGCCGTGTATTCTTATACGCTGTTGCGCATGAGTGGTTCCAGTTGTCGCGCGTTTGATACGCGATGCTGAGTCGGTGGACTGCAGCTCTCGTGCGTCCCGGCGACCCGCGGACATTGTGATCGCAGCTGGAATGATCACAGATACACTTAACGGGGGCCAGAGAAGTGTGCGCGTCGATTGCCTTCCTTATTGAAAGTTTTTTGAAATATGTATTTTTTAAACATAAATAATGTATACAATTACAAAGTACACACTTTCGAAACCCAACAAATTTGTTAAAGTGCCCCTAGCGATTGTTATCAAGGAAAAAAAAAAAAAAGCACTTCTATGGCAGCTACCAATTTATGCTGGAGATCACGTAAAATAAAAGTAGCTGAAATAAGTAAAACAACAAAATACAGTAACCCAATATATGAACCCTTTCGTCCGGCAGCCGTTCTTGGTACGCACCATTATTGCGGGTACAGTCGAACCCGGAATACCGAACCCGCATATAACGAATTATTGTATATAACGAGCAGCAGTAAAATCCCCATGAAAATTGTTGTATAAAATTTTTATTTTATATGTCGGAATACCACCTATACATCGAACTTGTTTTTGTGATCCCCTTCTGATTCCATATGTCCGGGTTCTACTCTACCACCGATCGGATTTTGAAAAAAAAAATAATAATACTAATAAAACCCCAGAGAAGTGGTGTGCAGTGCATGGGCGCCCTTCTGTACACGTCGTCGGCGCCGTGCGGCCGCCTCTCGCGCGAGCGGAAAGGCGCCCAGCGATGCGTGCATCATTCTCTGCGCCAGCGGCTGCGCCAGAATCGCTGTAGCTGCAGCGAGCACGCACAGCTACGATATTGCCGCATGCGGCGGCGGAAGCTCGCGGTATCCGATTGCCCGCGGCCCTCCTCCGTTCGCACGTGGGGCGGTGGCGGGGGAAAGCGCTTTCTCGGAACCCGTCGGAGGGGGCGAGGGACGTGGCAGCAGCGGCTCGCTCACCCCCGCGGCGTACGTACTTGAACGGCGCTGTTCGGTAAGCGAGAGAGATCCAGCCCCGTGTCCGATATATACTACTCGGTACCCTACGAGGAATGTTTGTGAGACAGCGTGCCCGCTTGACGGTGTCTGCGAAGGTACCGACAGCTTGAGAAAGCCCACTGTATAGCGCAAGTAAAACACAAAATAATGTTCCAAAAGCCAGGGGAACTCATACTTCAGTGTTTTTTTTTTTTTTTCTTTTATCACTGGCTTTACTCAACAAAAGTATAACAAAAACTAGGGCGGGACGTTGCGCCACCTATGCGGCTGGCATCGTCAGTACACAAAATGTCATCAGATGGGGGAACACATCCTGTACAGCTGTTGCCATTTGTGTAGCCGCATAGCTGGCACAACGTCTATGTTTTTGTGATACTTTTGTTGAGTAAAGCCGGCGAAAAAAAAAAAAAAAAAAAAACGAAGTATAAAACGCAAGCGAGGACACAACACAAAACTTTGTGATTCGTGTACTGTTGGACTCTATTTTGTTTGTACATCTGCATGGTGTTTTATTGAGTGCCATATCTTGCTACATTATTCGCTCTTTTTTGTGCATATTTGTTTCCTTCGCTAAGTGACAAGGAGTAGTAGCCGGTGCCGCCATAAAGGCGCCAACCTCACCTGTTAGTCATTTCGATAAAACAGAAAAAAAAAAAAAAGACCACGTATGGTCTTTTGGGACCGAATTCGCAAAGCTTTTCTTTCGTGTTAGTGCTCTTCGCCAGTGGCCGACCTGCTTCGATCGCTTAATGATATGTCCACCATCATGATTGACTGGCATTCGCTCTTACGAACAGTTCTGTCGAAAGAGGTTTTCTGTAAATGCGGGCCTGTTCTTTGTGTCTCTTTTATTGATTTACGTTAGACTGACTTTTCCCAGCTTACCCGACAACAGGCTTCGAGTATACCGAGAGCTGGGTTGCCATTCTGGACATGGTCAAATTCCCGTCGTATATATATATATATATATATATATATATATATATATATATATATATATATCATAAGAAGCTAACAAACAATGACACCAAAGACAACATAGGGGAAATTACTTGTACTTACTAATAGAATTAAAGAAATAAGAAATTAATGAAAATGGATGAATTAACTCCCAGGGTTAGTTCTAGTTGTACATAAATACCCTAGAAAGTGGATGGGAAAACGGCGCCGCCGTAGCTCAATGGTGAGAGCATCGCACGCGTAATGCGAAGACGTGGGTTCGTTCCCCACCTGCGACCCAGTGGCGCGCCGACGGGTGCCCCCCCCCCTGAGGCCGAGTTAACCCACCCTTTTGTATAACCCCTTTTCTTTCCTTGCGCCTTTGAGTACTGCAACTAAGATGTAAGAGGCGTAATCGTCTGCGAGTACGCAAAAAGCGACATTTTTTTGACAATTTCCCGTGAAGAAATTGAAATTAGTGCTGTTTAGATGGTATTGGCAAACTGTCAACCTCCCAAACACGTGAGCGTCACGTGTTGCTTCCTGCTTTGCGTAATTTGGCATTGAAGCGTTGTGCCGTTTGCCAGCTATGGCTGTTCGAATGTTTATGCACGAGAGAGAGAGAGAGAAGTTGAATGACACGAAATGTAGAGAGGTTGGCCTGAGCGTGCATTCCTCTAGCCAGCTACTCTGCGCTGGGGGAAGGGGAAAGAAAGAGGCGCATGATGGGCGACGATGACGAGAGGAGGAGGATGTAAAACATATAGCGAGCAATTTGGTTCTATACGCAAAGCCTACAGTCCAGGCCCGTACTTTTTGAAAGGTCAAGTAAGTCCTGGAGAAGTTCACGACTAGTCAACATGGCGGCGCCAGCTCCAATTTTGTGCAGCATACGTGTCTCCTCACACCGGCTTACGCTGGGGTCGCTATTTTCGCTGCTCGTTGTAATTACACGCTTTGCACTTCAGCCAGCGCGTATGGTAGTTCGCGTATCGCGCGCGCCTGCCTGTGTGCGGGAAAGCGTTATACACACGCGGGCGAAAACAACCGGGTTTGCCTTGCGTAACTCGTACTATGTGCGTGCTTGCGTCAGCCATCATTCCTGTCATTTTTTTTTCTTTTTTCTTTATTTCCTTTTCATTTAGTTCACGTTTACTTTTGCGTACCGCTCGCCAGTTATGCTATAGGGCTCCTCTCACAAATGTGACTTTGACACACTCATCGATCATTGCCGCTCAAAACAATGCTGTTTTCCGTCCAGCTAGGCGTCATATGTTATTCGCGTCCTCAGATCGCCGAATACTATTGGCGATACGAAACTGCGTCCCCCGTTTAGCTTTGGCTATGTAAGGCAGATAAATTTCGGTTGCTCGAAGAATTTAAGAGCAAGCTTTAGCTAGGGGCCTCCTATCTAAATACATTGGAAAGGATAAATCGTTTTTCTCGGCAACCGCTGCATCAAATTTGACGAGTTTTGTTGCACTTAAAAGAAAAAAAAAGTTAAAATCTAGTGAGTGTTGGTTGCGAATATTGTATTTAGGCTGTCAATGTTTCAATAAATATTTTTGAAAAGCGCAAATTTTCATAAACCGAAACTATGAAATTTACAATTCAGTAACTCGGCAATGAACGATATCGCATTTATGTAAATTGCATGTAATAGTACACCTAAAGCGGACAAAATTGATGTATGTTACATGGCTCTTAAATAAACCACTAATATGTAAGACTTTTGCATAACTCTTGTAAAAGTGTAAGGAATTCACGTAAGATAAAAATTAATATATCATGCTAGTCCGCTATGGATGCTCTAACAGGTGAAGTTTACAAACTTCGATATCTGTTTCTGGTGCAGAGGAATGTAACCTTTGTGCTTTTGTTTCGTTCAAGCTTGTCATTATTCGAAAATGCCTTTTAAAAGCTTCTGAAGCTAAATCAAAATTCTGCTTCCAACAGACACTAGAATTTAACCTTCTGTCTGTAATCCAGCGCATTTTATTACAATAGCTAGGCCCAGTGGTGATTTCAGAAAAGCGTTTCTGCGTTTCACATGTATTTGAATAAGGGTCATCGGAGCTGGCCCGAGCTATAGCTTCCTCTTGACGTGACAACGAGCGGCTTCTCGGTATCATGGAATGACGGTTGTGTGTGTGTGTGTGTGTGTGTGTGTGTGTGTGTGTGTGTGTGTGTGTGTGTGTGTGTGTGTGTGTGTGTGTGTGTGTGTGTGTGTGTGTGTGTGTGTTAGAGAGAGAGATAACCACGAATGCATGCAATGCATCGTCTGGCCTTTACGAGTTGCGTAGCCGCCCTTGTGTGACATGCGGATTGCAGGATACGGTAGCAGTACTCTCAGATTCCGAGCGCATGAAAGGCCTGCGGAATGTGCGACCTCGAGTTACGCTTTCCGCTTTCTTTGTTAGATTTCGCACTCGGTATAGTTGAGTGAGACCATGAACCGCGACGTGATCGACGGAAAGAAGCTCGTGCGGGCTTTCAACTGTCGATGTGTTGCTCTTGTAGCGCGCACACATCGCACTGAGTGTGGTGACCGCCTGTAGTTTGGTTTAGCTATGTAGTCCCAGTCGTATTGTCGGGATACGGCACAGTACATACAGATGATTTTGCTGTCGTGTGTGGAAACCGACCAGCTGCTTGGCGAGTATAATATATAGTCTGGCGCCTGAGGCAATTTGCATGTCCCGCTTCGCAAACAGTGGTGCAGCTTGTATGGACCAACGTGTCATTTAGTGTGTAGGGAGATAAAACCGTGATGCCGTGTCGAAAAAACACCTGGCCGTGCAGCATAAATTATCCCTCCGGCAAAATGGCAGGCACTACGTGCAGGCTGCGATGCCGAACAGCCACGCCAATTAAGATGTGATTATATATACGCGGGATTTCCGCATTTGCAGTATATTTTACTCGCCGTTTCGCCAAGCTGTCCATCGTGATCATCACGGCACTCAGAATGTCGGGGAAACGGTGACGCATATCGCGTTTTTGATTAACGCGTGATTTTAATCAGCGACGCGCGGCTAACACGTGTGTGCAAATCCGAGCAACTCGTACAGTCAACCGCAAAAGTTTACGGACTAGGGATCAATTTCCGAGCTGCCTTTAACAGTAATCAGTAAAACCGAACACCACAGTGTTGTTCACATATACTGGTAGAGACTGTAAATGCGAATACAATGGAATGCGTTGTGAGCTAGGGTGCGCAGATATTTATCTTTTTCTCAGTCATGTACCGTAAAATTTTGTGGCTGAATGTACACGAAGGCATTTGAAGGAGTTGTCACACCTTTCGCAAGGTGTGCGGGTCTGCATGGTTTGCCGCTGCCTGAAACCTACCCAGGATTTTGAAAACGGTACACTTATTAGTGCTTCTACATACTGTCCGCTATGCTGCGCCGGCCAGGAGGCAACGGAACCTCAATAGACCGGAGAAATATGTTCCGATTAACAGAAGTTCCGTTTACTGAGAAATATGTGCAGAGATGAAGTATTATATGTGCTGCACCTTAACCTTTAACGCCACCTTTGAAACCACCTGCACCTTAACGCCCCCTTAACCGAGGGGCCCGATTTTTATTAGCCATATCGTAAGAAGCAAACAAACCGTATTAGATATGTTTACCATGTATAGAGAAGTGAATGTAGCAGCTTGTTTGTCCCGTGGTTTGGGCGTGGTCGACGCCTACGGGATTGACTATAGCTGCGCTATATAGTTTCGATTTCGAGGAGGTGCTGGTGAGGTAACAACTCTTATTTCTCCAGTCGGTGACAGAATAGCCCGCGGTTGTGCAGGGGGAGTCCAACCCACCGCTCGATTGACGATTCCTCGAGCACATTGGTGGGCCGCCTCGTTCCCCGCGGTTTCCCTGCGTGAGCCAGGAGCCATATATCAATTCAGTTGGGTTGGGTTCTTCTTCACTATCTTGTTGTTTGGGGGAGAGTAGGGGTTGCAGTATTCGCAGCGTGGTTTTGGCCACCATTCCACGTGCAAAGTTGGATATGGTGGTCTTTGAGTCGCTGATTATGGAGGCAAATCCAGCCGCTGCAGCGAGGGCAATGGCCGCCTCTTGTGCCTCCGTCGAGTTGAGGGCACGGACAGAACCGGCCGTCCTTGTTGGTGTTGCTTGGGGCGCAGATTGGTTGTTGCCGTTGTTGTTGGTGATCTTGGGAAGTTACTGCGTACGTGTTATTTGGCAAGTAATATTTAGCAGCCTGTGAAGGCTTAGGAGTGAGGATCGACGGCGAATATCTCAGCAACCTTTGGTTTGCAGATGACATTGTCCTATTCAGCAACAATGGAGACACATTACAGCAAATGATTGAGGACCTTAATCCAGAAAGTGTACGAGTGGGGTTGAAGATGAATATGCAGAAGACAAAGATAATGTTCAATAGGAAGCAAAGGAACAAGAATTCAGGATCGCCAGTCAGCCTCTAGAGTCTGTAAAGGAGTACGTTTATCTATAAGTCAACTACTCACAGGGGACCCTGATCACGAGAAAGAAATTTACAGAAGAATAAAATTGGGTTGGAGTGCATACGGCAGGCATTGCCAAATCCTGACTGGGAGCTTACCACTGTCGTTGAAAAGAAAAGTGTACAATCATTGCATTCTACCGGTTCTAACATATGGGGCAGAAACTTGGAGGTCAACAAAGAAGCTCGAGAACAAGTTAAGGACCGCACAAAGAGCGATGGAACGAAAAATCTTAGGACTAACGTTAAGAGACAGGAAGAGAGCGGTGTGGATCAGAGAACAAACGGGGATAGCCGTTATTCTAGTTGACATTAAGCGGAAGAAATGGAGCTGGGCAGGCCATGTAATACGTAGGATGGGTAACCGGTGGACCATTAGGGTTACAGAATGGGTACCAAGAGAAGGGAAGCGCAGTCGAGGACGGCAGAAAGTCAGGTGGGATGATGAGGTTAGGAAATTCGCAGGCGCAAGTTGGAATACGCTAGCGCAAGACAGGGGTAATTGGAGATCGCAGGGAGAGCCTTCGTTTCTGCAGTGCACATAAAATATAGGCTGATGATGATGATTGAGCAGCGTCGACGTATGCTGCTTCGGAGTTGGACCCGCACGTGGGTGTTGTGCAGGGCTTGAGCTTTTGCCTTAAGGAAAACGAGCGAAATATATATGTATACACGCACACGCGGTAAGGTGAGAGCGAACATGCGTACAATACAAAGTGTCATTTGTGATTCTCTAGGAATACTTCCTTTTCCAGCAGGGTGAGCTATGGCGCACTAAGTATAATTAACGCAGTAAAATGCATCTGTAATTTCACATTTCTGCTTAGTTTCTGCCTTTTTCTTAGTTTCGACCTTAGTCTTATCGAACTAAGGTGTGCGAGCGTACTCTTTGCAGTGAACTCCTAAATGACAAATGTATATATTTATTACGTTGCTTTGCAGTTGCCTGGCTCTTTGATTAAAGCATTGTCCTATATAAGCGTTACTAAGCCAACGTAGAAGTGGAATGGAAGCACCATAGCTTCATGTCCACATGGTCGGCTACGTCCGTCTGCCTGTACACTCGTGCCAGTTCGCTCGATTGCCTATGGCTTGGTCGACGTTCTGCAAGGGTCTGGCGAAACCTTCTCGCCTCGCATTGTTTGCATTCGCGTCCGTTTCGTTCCGCGGCATCGAGATGAAGTACACAATGGAATGATGTCCCAATTGACATCAGCCATTCTTCATCGTAGTCAATTAAAGCTGTTGACGGGCTAATTGATTCGCAAACGGCGCTAGAAAACATGGAACCATGGAGGAAGGAAATGTATATAGGAGGGCGCATTACGTCACACAGCCAGTGTTTGCAAGACAACACTTCGTGAAGCCATCCCGTGCGCCTTGTCTTTTCGAAATACAGTCGAACCCGGATATATAGAATTATTGCGTATAACGAACAGCAGTAAAATCCCCGTGAAAACTCTTTTAGTATAATTTATTTTATATGTCGAATTAGCAATATCGAACTCAGCAATATCGAACTCTTTTGTGATCCCGTCAGATTCGATATATCCGGGTTCGACTGTAGTCAGCTGAACACTTGAACCGGCGCCCGGCGGACTCGATCGGTGCGGTGTGCTTGCTTCCCGGTGGGTTTTAAAAAATCGGCGCGCAACTTGTTCGGGTGATTTGCCGTGGTTTTGCCAGCCGCTCTGTGCACATTCACTCCCGATATGCTTGCGCAACTTCGGTCGCTTGCTGCAACGTGCATACTTATCGTCGTCTTCGCAACGTGCGAGGGGCCACAGCCGCGCCTTGCTGTCGCTTCTGTTGTGTTTTCGGAAGAGCGTGAAAGTTGAGCGGGTCACATAGCGGCAGTGGTGGAAGACTTACCTAATACTCATCGCGACGTGATCACGTGCTGGGCCTACTTTTCTTGGCTTCAGTTTCGTTACGCAATGCTCCTTCCTATAGTTATTTCCTTCCTTCATGACAGAAAGAGACCGCAGTGTACGATTCTGCGGGCTGCCTGCCCCGTTCCCCGTGAAAAGGTGGCTCCCAGAGCAGCTGCGCCATCTGTATTCGCTGCCGAGGTCTCTGCAGGCAGGGAGATGCACTTGTTGTGTCCCCGAGGTGAATGACGTATGTGACAAGGCGCGGGAGTCTGGCGCACCTGAGCTCCGGCCCCGCGCACGTGTCGGGAGACGCGCGCGGTGTGTATCCGCCTGATGGGGGGTGGAAGGGGTCGGGGGAGGGGGGGCGCAGCTTGGCTCGCTCGTGCGTGTCGGGGAGCCGTGCGAAAGTTGCCACACGCGCCGGACTCACCGGTGCGAGACCGCGGTGTGCGGATCGGATTTGTGCGCGCGGACTCGGCACTTGTTCGCGGCGTTGCGCTGGCGCCCGATTTTCGGCGCACGTTGCAACATTTCTCGAAGGGTATTTGCGTCGATCACTGCGCGAAATTCGTTCGACCGAATCTGAATCGGCGCACCTAGCCGGCACTCGAAAGCAAAATGTAATCCGGAAATCAGCTGCGTTCGTGCCACCGATACTCTGCTCCGAGACGTGGCTGCCGATTTGTACAGATCTCCTCGGTCGTTCCGTGTAATTGTTGTCACTTTGAGCATGCTAGCACGAGTGGTCGGACTCGACTGTGACGCGCAAGAGTGGCGGTGTGTCCGCTTTAGTGAATTGAAAGTTCGAGACACTTCTTTACAGCTACCAGCGGCATAATATTGGCGTGGTTGAGGTGTCCTCAACGTATCAGGTGCTTGTCGCATCTCGTACTTTCGCAATTGTGGGAACCCGCGGTAATACCACTCTGTTTTTCTTCCTCCCCCTTACTTTCCTCTAAAGGCATGGCGGGGCGGAACAGCGTTCGCCCCCCTCCCCCTCTTGAGATGGGATCGCTCTCCGTTCTCCGAAACGTCCGCGCTTTCGTTTCGCCGGGGCAACCTCGCGCGCCGCACGCGCGACGACGCATACACACGGCGGCCTTGAGGGGGCTGCTCGAAATTCCTCGTCTGGGAAGCAAGCGCCTCTTCGCGCGCCATCCTCTGTACAGAGGGGCGGGCTCTCCGTTAAATGCGGGCGGCGATAAAGCTCCCGACGTGTCCCCCTCCTCGTTTCTTCGAGATTTACAGCACGCAACCGGCTTCACCTGCCGTCGGCTCGCACGCTGCGCGCCGGCAACCGAGGCGCCCCGCGACGGCAGCTCGAATCGCTGTGAAGTGAGTGCCATTGTGAAGTCGCAAGCCGTGCAAAGTCTCCCACGCGCCGGGTTTTGTACGTGCGACGCGGCAAACGTGGTGATGATGCTTGTGTGTTGTAACGACGGCTGGGTTTGGCCTCGCGGTCCGAGGCCGGCAATTTCTCCGCCGGAGCGTCTCTTGCGATGGCTATGCCACCACACGCCCAACAAACCAGCCTCTCTTATTCCAGTGCAAGAAGAAAACGGGAAGCTTCCCTGCGCATAACACTATTATAGTCGTTACGTTCTCCGCATCTACATACCGCAATATCCCGAGTCATAGACCCCCCCCGCCCTCCGCCAACTGAGCTTTCATAGAAAAAGTTGGGTGAGCCATGTCTCGGGGACCAAAAAAAGGAAGGCTGTAAAATATGCATTTGTTTGCATGTAGCGTGGCTTGACAAGAGACACACTCAACGTTTATCACGGGATGTTATCTTGCTCGCAAGACTCATAAAACAATGTTTTACTGTCCGCGAAATCCACTGCTTGCGTCGCGCTAGGGCAGCTCCGGAAGAGCACAATTCGAAGCCGGTGACTGCGATCAGCCTCTGCCCAAAAGCGAACGCAGTAAGGAAAACAAAAGAAGAAAAAAGACGAAGGAAAAAAAAAAAAGCAAACAACGTCGACCTAAAATTAGAAAGGAAAAGAAAAAGGGCATCAGGGCGATCGGATTTTTTAGGGTATTTTCCCCAAATTGCGAGGCCCGCGGTTTACATTCTCTAGGGGTGGGCGACGACTCGGTGATGTTGACATAATCCATTTTTTTTTAGCCTAAAAGGGGGGTGCACGGGGGTGACTAGGGGATGGGCGATGACTCGAGATATTAACAGCAGTCGCAACTGTTCCGATGGTCAAAAAGGACTGCTCGGAGTCACTTGGCTATCGAAAAAAATTAAAAGACAGGAGTAAGAAAATATACAGGGTGTCCCAGCTAAATGTAGCCAATGTTTTAAAAATGACAGAGTTTGCTAGGAGGCTCAAACCAACTCAGTGGTGTTGAGGATCGCGTGTCCTAATGTGCTGTATTTTATCCGTTTTGCAAAGTCAATTAATTAGCATAAACTAATTACCTAACTTTTTTAAATATTGGCTTCACCAAGAAAGTGCCAATACGAAAGTTGTAGTGTTTGCAATTAAGTACCATTAATGGAGCGTCTTGTAATTACCTTTAAAGAAAGCCCGCGAAATAAAATGCAACCGCGTGATAGCGCCACTATTTCAGCGCCCCCAAACGACCGATCAGTAAAGGACATTGTTTGCATTCCTTTTTTTCAAGACTCACTCACGTGCCCTGTCGCCATCGGGCGCACAGAGCGAGCGGCGGTGGTGAAGGTGTGTCGCGCTTCGACGTGACGTGGCATAAACGTGTATCATTCGCACCACTTGTGGGTGAAGCCTGAACACACAGGGCAAGAAGAAGCTCGGGCTTGAGTAAACGTTGACCGCAGAACTGTTTAATCGAGAAGGAAAATGCCGTTGTCGTGTTCTTCTATTCGTTTGCTATCATATCTTACTAGCGACAGTTGCTGGCGCGTACCTTGCGGCCTTCGGAAACGCCAAGCCCGTCCCGGAACCGCTGTACATATACGCGGATTTCGTTTCTTGATCGGTCGCCTGGGAGCGCTGAAATAGTGGTGCTATTAAAGCCCCTATATATGTATAAATATATAGGGGCTTTAGGTGCTATCACCCGATCGTTTTTGTATTTCGCGGGCTTTCTTTAAAGGCAATTACGAGACGCTCCGTCAAAGGTACTTAATTGCAAACACTTTAGTCGGTCATTTTCAAATGTATATACGCAGTGCTTGTTCTGTGTCTGCATAAAACATTCGTAGAAAAGGGGGTGAAGACAAAGGTACCCTTGTCTTCCCCTTGTCTGGAGATATCCTTTGTTCAATCACTGTCGGTCACTCGTATATAGGGCCTTCGTGCGATAGGGCTTCTTACCATAAAACGGCGCGTACGACCCTTGTCTTATTCTGGTTCGATGTATACAGCTGCGTTATATACCATGTATGCGCGTGACCAATTTTTTTGCAGCGGTGTAGCTATCACTGAGAAGCGTCTTGCTTTTAAAGCTTTATCTGGTCGGTGTACGTCTCTCTTTGTCACGTTTCATCCCGACTACGGGTTTCTGTCGAAGTCACGATTGCGCGAGGAGAAAGTCACATGTAGCACTGGAATGTTGTCGTCCGTGAATCGTTGTGGTCGCATCGTCGTCGGACCCGGTGACGCTGGCTTCGTTGGCAGTTTTTCCTGTGAGTGGCACCCCGTAGGTGTTCGTGCACACGTGAGCCTTATAACCGGATGTGCGGTGATGCATTGTCGCCTGCGTGAATGCGTAGCGGGAGTCGTTCAGCCGCGGATGAAGGAGGCGCGCGAAACGTCCCGTGTGTTTAATTAAGTAAGAATATGTTGCTAGTTTGTGTGTATGACAGTAAATATCGGGAATCTTGCGTGAACCAGACGATCGCCACAGTAATGCACACGTTGTATTTCAAAGGAAGAGGTGGTAGTCTGCGCCCGTCCTGTCTGTACGACACCTGTTCGTACTGTGTTGACCATGCACTGCAGTGCTCGCATGAGGACGACAGTGTGTGCAGCACGAGAAACCCAAGTCGACCGGATCTGCGCTGCTCATAAGCACCGAGCTCCGCTGTTGCTTCCATCGCGTAATGGAAACGCGAGCGACGTAGTAAGGGGCCTAGCTGTACGTCGTCGTCATATTTAGGTCCACTGCAGGACAACAGGCCGTCTGCGCCATAAATTATATATGTTCGCGGAGGCTGTAATTGCCTTGCTGTATTTAGAAAACTATACGAGTGCTTAGAAACTTAGAAAGGTAAATCGTAACAAGTAACGTTAGAAGAACGAGTCCACAAGCACGAAGATTACACAAATCCACGTACTAACCACCATTCTCACGGTAGCTGAACGGCAGAAGTTGTATTTTTCTTCTTCTTCTTTTTTTATTAGACTATATATATATGGCTACCTTTACATGACCTCGACAATTAAGAGCGTGTCGAGTATACTCGACCCACTCCTAATTGTCGAGTTAATTGTCGAGGATATAGGAAGCCGGGACTCCTACATATATCAACCACGGCCGCTCGATGAAACGCACCTCGTGCGTTTTATCGAGCGGCCGTGTATTGACGCTGCAGCAGCGCTTACATGATATCGTATATACAAAACTGGTCGAGATATGTGCCGCAGCCTGTGGCGAGGCGAGAGAAAAAAGACATCGCGTCCCACATTATCTCTGCCGGCTGGGACCCGCCGACCGGACTCGTCCGCGTACACATGCGCGTTGCATCAACACCACCTATAGATAGTACAAGGCCTGTTCACTGCGATCAATGACGTCATGCTATACCTGACCCGGCTGCCATAGAATGATGATGATGTATGGTGTTTAATGACGCAAGGGCCACTGCCATAGAATCTAATGGGGATACTCCCGAGTATAAGCCGTGGTGATTTTAACGTCACCGCTTTCGTCACGCCAGCCTTGGCAATGGAAATTTCGGGCCAGGTACCATGACGTCATGGATCGGAGTGAGCAGGCCTTGTGGTATCCAGGTATAGTGTTGGTTGCATGCGAGTCGCGGGCTGAGTCAGCCCACTGCGTGCAGTCATGCTGGCGCATCACGACTCGGCGATCGCTCAGTACGACAGGATAGCGTTTATACATGAACGCGACAAGCAAATCTCGTCTTGGCAATCTCGACTCTACCCGTTTTTGTCGAGATGCAGTTACGCTCGGGTCGCGGAGAAAGCTGCGCGTTAAGCTTGGAGGTGCAGATTGTGCCCCTGCATGGCGGACTGGAGCGTGTGCGGCCGTGGTGGTTGTGCACAGTGAAGGCACTCGCGGAGTTCGGGGTCACCTGTCGATGGCGACCACCTGGCGGCCTGGTCTGACCGGAACAGTGCGGGGTCTGGTTTGGGAGCCTTATCGCCGACCGCGATCGCCATGCACTCCTGCTGCCTTTGCACGTCACGCAGGTGACGGGCGGAGGTGGCGGCATCTGTTTCGCCGGCGCCGCGCAAGGGGACGATAATTAACGTCAATACGCGAACAGTAATCCGCACTTTTAATTTTCCAGTGCTCTTTCTACGAAGAGATGCACACCTGGCTCGTACATATGCGCAAGCGGGAAGCGGTGCGCAGTCTTTTGAAAGCGCGTTGCGTCGGTAGCGTTCCGAAGTTGAGTAAAGGCGCTGTAGACGTTTCTTTATTGCGATCGTATATGGAGCTATAGGAAATGGGGAACGATCGTGCTCGTTCGTCACGCTTTTCTTCAGGCACGCCGCCGAGAGAGACCCTGGGTGCTATTCCGTACGATATCAAATCCAACCATGTTGGCGCTTACAGCCAATCAGGGAGGCCGTATGGTAGCTACGCGTGAGCCCTTTCCAGAACTGACAAGGTGGTGAAGCAAGTAGAAGGGACAGTTGGGCGAGTTTCTTCGAAACGGCGCCACAGAAAGACACGGACACTGAATGATACTAAGAATACAAGCACCAACTATCTACCTAAGTTTATTCGCAAAAGACAGGACAATATATACTCGCACGGGGTTAAACAAACAAGGAAAAGTTCGCCATTCAAATACAAATTTATTTTTGATGCGAGTCGGCGCTCGTGTTCTTGGTGTCATTCAGCGTTCGTCTGTTTCTGTAGCGTCGTATCGAAGAAATGGCGAATTCGACAACATGGCGGAAATTAAAAATAGAAGACATTGCTGAGGTTGTACGTGCCACAACCAGGATATGATTATGAGGCACGCCGTAGTGGCGTACTCTGGATTAATTTTGACCGCCTGGGGTTCTCACGCAATGCACGGACCACGTGTTGCATTTCGCCCCTATCGAAATGCGGCCACTGCGGCCGGATATATGGCGGAATTTGACAGTGTCCAAAGTAGCACCCCCGTCTGTGGAGATATAACCATAGAGTTTCCTACAAAAATTACTAGAGGGAACTCCAGCACAGCTGCTGCGATTCAGCTACTATACGGGAATGATGGTTAGTGTTTGGAATTGTCTAATATTAGTTCTTGGTGGCATCCAGCGTTCTTGCGGCTTTGTTTACACGCTTTACCCGCCTTTATTGGCCGAAATTGTGAAGCAATCCTATCTTTCCAAACGCAGGAGGCAATATTGCTCTGTGATCGTACACAGTCATTGCGAGTGGTCCCTTTTATAACGCAGTATTCTGTTAAAAATGACTTGCTCGCGAAGCCGTTTGAAGCCAGAAGGACATATCTGTGTATTATTCCCATGCTCGTAGCACCCGTATCGACGCTATAGCGTCACAATACCGTTCAGTAGTATGCGTAGGAAATTGTATGGATAGAGCCAACGATGTTTCCGTTTCAAGCGCAGAATATCGCCATGCCAAGGCCGCTTTGCGGGAGTGGATATAGATTGACAAACGTCTGTCGGGCTCGTCTCGTGCACAGTGCCGCGTGCAGCGCTATAGGCCGTGCCACTGACCGACACCATGCTATAATGTATGTAATAGTAACTCTCTCATAACAGCTCGCACATCGTGCACGAATGCCATTCTTAGTGACGCTGAGTCGGAGTTCGAGGCACATGCAAAACTCACTGCCTACTACTTGTAGCTTTGTTTTTATATTAAACCGATTCCTTCCTTTCCTGTTTTATCCGCTGAAGATAACAAATCCGTGTATGACGAACGCATCGCGGAAGCCTAAGTTCGTTAGAGACGAGCTTGAGTATATCAAATTATACGTATACTTATCCAACTGCTTTAGCGCGTAGGCCGGTTGGGTTCGACTGTATTAAGAACCCCAGGCTGCGTTGCGCAATCGCCACACCGATCTGCCACCTCACACATTGGCCTCGTGTTGTAAGGTGTGCGCTGTTCTTAGGGGTTTCTTGCGCGCATGCGTCGTTGGGCGAAGGCGCGCATCCGGGCCACCTAGCGCACGTGACACGCGCATTTTGTCGGACCGAGCCGTGCAAGCTGCAAACCCTTTGCGTACCGCGGCGAGTATTCAGCGCTTACCCCTCGGTACCGGGCCGGCGATAAATGTTCTTTCCTGTGCATTTATTTCGCGTTTGTCAACAGGGAGGAAATTTCAAAAGCTCCATAGAGTTATCTACAAGAACTACTGACTCTGGCGCGGCGATCCCTCAGTTATATTAATGTACGGGGGTGATGGGTAGGTGTATACGTGGATTTGTCTCATCTTTGTGCGTGTGGCTTCAAGCGTTCTTGTGACGTTACTTATTACGCTTTATCTTTCTAAGCACTCACACCATTTCAACACAGCAAGGCAATTAGTCGCTGTCCATAAGCGTATAATTATTGCGAATCGTTGCATTATGTAGGGGCAATATTTCGTTGAAAATACTCAATTTGCAAAGTCACAAAGACGTCTGAAGCGGGAACGATGAACTGTATAGGCATATTGATGTATATTCCCATGCTGTCCTAACCTCCGTCCTACATTCTGCTGAATGTAGAACCTGCATTCCTAGCCTACATTCAGTACTTCGTAACCTCCGTACTTGCAGCTCCCGTAAAGGCACTATAGAGCGCCAGAGTTTCCCTCTATGGTGATTCCGTGGTCGCGTCCTGACTCATCGAGAGAGCGTACATACATACACCGGCCGACATGCATGCAGGTCAAGAGACGAGGCCACCTGTCGCACTGCTTTGTTATATCGCATACAGCTTCTGCCCTCCGCTTTTCGTTTCGGAAGCACCTCGGCGGTATCCGTTTCCCGTGGTGCTTTGTGTACCGCACCTCGCGGCGGGAAGTCGTCCGCGCACACGTCCGTGCCATTTCGCCGAGTCAGGTGTGCGTGGCTGACAGCGGCCAGGTGCCCGTTGACCGATCGTGTCGCGTATACAGGTGTCACAGCAGACGACCGCAACACATTCGCTGCCTATAGAGTATATAATGCGCCGTGCATGTCCGCTCGCGAGTGAGTTATAATATACAGCGCAACGCTGGCGGAGATCTCGGGAGATCGAGGCGGTTCGCCGACAGAATCGCTTTTAATTCCGCTCCAAAACGTGCTAGCTGCTTGTGCGGCTTAGACGACTGAAGCACTTGCGCGATGGTCTGCACTATATGCAGAGGCATGCGTGCATGGAGGAAGGAAAAAGTTAGGAGGCAGCATCGCGCAACGCGATTGAAGCCAAGCCTGTCGGCCCGACACGTGGTATTCACGTCTGAACGCGCGGTAAATTTTAGGACTCCCGCTCTGCATGCAGCGCTGCGGCAGCCCCCCGAACAAGTGGGCATTAGATTAAAAAACCACCGGGCACCAAACGTCTCGGCAAATCTCCATTTCTGCCCCGTGATCTCGACCCAAGAGTTGGGCCGACAATGAGCATATGGGAGTGGCGTCACGGAGCGTTCGCTTGCCAAGGCTGGCTGCGTGACGTCATGCTCTCTTCTAACTTTTTTCCTTCCTCCATGCATGTGTGCCATGTGGGCTCTTAAAAACCCGATTCTCGGCGTTATATCCTGGGCGTTGGGCACGCGCTTGCGGCGGTCGGAAGATGACGCGCGCGCGGGGTTGTGGGAAACTTTTCCCTCCGTATCGAGCGAGAGCAGTTCTGACCTTTCCTGCGTCATCCTTGGTTTTCCCGCGTGTGATCGAAGCTGGCCTATATGTTGGTCTGCCATGTGTCGAACATCGAAGCAAAGCGCTCGCGAACGGGCCGCCGACGTCTGCGTTGTTGTTCAGATATGGCGTGGTTTGTCCTGACCCAATGTAACTGCATGCGCCGAGCGCGCGATATGTCGGGAGTGTGAACGTAAGGAGAAGGTCAACGTTAGGCCAGGCCGGCTTTGTCGACATGAGGTGTAGCGGGCAGAAGTTAGAGTCTGGTTGGCTATCCTACGTGGGGGAAAGGGAATAGAAAGATGAGCGAGAGAGAGAGAGAGAGGACGCAGTGAATGTATGAACGCGCGCGCGCGGACGGCACCACGCAAAGATATGCTCGTCCAAGCCAGTCGTTATCAAAGAGCCCAAAAGTGCGTTCACTGCCTTCTGGTACGATGATCGTTGGCGACCACGTTCCAGCAGCGTCTGCACGAAAAGTGGGCGATCGCCTGCTAGTCGCTGCAGTGTATATTGAACAGTCATAGTCAATAAATCGAGGACAGGGGCACAATAAACATAGGCGGTGTTCTTTTGGCAGCCGCGCAGCCATAACATGCAGCTCTGTCAGCTATTAGCGCTAAATGAGATCTCGCGAAGGCAGCTGCCAACCACAACTAGCACCGAAGCGACACCTCGCGTTGGTGCATTTCGGATGAAGATCGGAGTTGCAACGAACGGTTCATGACTTTATACGCTATATATAACGCACTTTAGAGTGCGTCTCTCGGAAGTACTCGTAGGATGCTGGCGAATGCCTTCTATAGCAGTGGTATACTAGGAATTCTCCTTTCTCTGTCATGTGACCTGTTGGATGGTTTACCATTTTAGGCCGTAGCGGCATTTAGCGCTTCTATGACGTACTGTCGTGAACAGTATGCAAGGGAACACGGAACGCTGACTAAAATCTGCCCTCCCATACATCTCCCGTGTAAGCAAGCCATGTCATATATGTCGTTCCTACAGCAGCAGTATTCATCGAAGCTCTCGAGTCTATTACCTGTAATTGCGATACGTTAAGGTGCATGGCTATAAAGTATAGTTACGTATAGCTAATGCGTAGAGCATGATAGCTGTCATCTGCCTACTAGATCGTCTCGCATTGCAGGAACTTATCAATGGTTTTATCGCTTGCAAGTTCAGCCTTCTCTCTTGCGCGTTTTCAGCTTTAGTTGCCTTGTTCTCGCTTCTTGAACCTGAGCACACCCAACTTGAACTTGTTTTAGCTTTGACAGACAAGAAAGGGACACACGAAGCGCTTCTTGTAACACGTGCCGCTTCTTGTGTCTGTCGGCTCTAAAACAAGTTCACTCCGAATAACCAGCTCGCGCAGATCAGCACCCCGCCTATAATTTGAAGTAAAACTAGAACTAATCGGGGACAGAATTCATATAGATTTTATTTCGTAAGTTATCTTCGCCATTGTCCGGTCGTCTTCGCTAACACTCTGTCCGGCATCATGATTGGTTGACATTTGCTCTTACGAACAATTCTAGTGTAAGAACGTTTTTGTAAATACAGGCCCTGAATGGTTGACACCTCTTCCACTGTGTCGCGGCCTTCGAAAAAGGAATAAAAATTTCACCGCCCAAGCGTCCCGTACAGATGGTAAACCAGCGAAGCTGAAATGTGCAGTCCCGGTGTGAGTCACACGTGATTTCCTTCTTTCTTGTCCCTGGCTCATACCCGCATATGCGCCACACGCGATTTTATTATCGTTAATCGTGACGTAACTGACAAACATGTGATGTTATTTATGTCATGACCTATCATCATGTTAGCCATACATTCGTATCCTTCCAAGCCAATTTTCGATAGGTTTATTTCCGCCGGAGGGTTTCTGTGGTCGGACCACGAGTGTTTCAGCCTATAGGCGTTTACAGCTTCGCTGTTGTATAATAACGTAAAGGGCCGAAAGGCCCAGCGTGGCGACTGAAAGCGTTGATGGCGCTCAGCGCGGCGTGCGCAGCGGAGGACCCCGGTCCCATATGGCCTCTCGCAGGTCGCCTTCCCGCGGCCGCGTCCTTGCGCATTCGCACGGAGCCTTTCCCGTATTTTTCCCCCGGCGGGTCTCGTCCCCTGATCGATGTTACTTCCCGTTTGCCCCGGACCACGTGGCACGGCGGCTGCGCTGGCGGCGGCGGCGGGAGGGCAGGTGCCGCGCCTGCGCTCCCTTTTCTCCTGTCCCTCCCTTCCGTTCTCCGAGGGTTCCTTCCTTGAGAGGAAGCGTATATTCACCTTCTTTCTCGTGGCCTTGTGTGACACGAGGACCTCGTCTCCTTTGTTTTCCCCCCGATGCCGAGGGTGAAGGCCACAATGTGCGCAGCAGGGCCGTGCGCGTTTTCTGACACGGGGAACTCGGGCGCGGCAAGATGTCTCTCTGCAACTCTATTCTTTTTTTTTTTTTTCACTCTCCTTCCCTTGTACGTTCGATCATGCCGATTCTTTGTACCATCTATCTATCTATCTATCTATCTATCTATCTATCTATCTATCTATCTATCTATCTATCTATCTATCTATCTATCTATCTATCTATCTATCTATTCTATCTATCTATTCCAATCTAAATCATCAAATATTAGCATGGATCAAAGCCTACCTTACAAAACGCCATCAGTTTGTTACTGTAAATAAAACAACCTCTGATATTGCTGCTGTCAATTCCGGCGTCCCACAGGGATCCGTTCTTGGCCCCCTTTTCTTTTTGATATATATAAATGATATTGTCACTAACCTCTCTGTTAAAATCAGGCTTTATGCTGATGACTGCGTTCTGTACAATGAAATAACAACGGAAGAAGACCAACTCAGGTTAAACAGGGACTTTAATAAGGTAGTTCAGTGGTGTAAACAATGGCAAATGTGCATTAATTTCGAAAAAACAGTATATATGCGGATAACTTTAAAAAAGAAGCCACTGCTATATCGCTATGGCACAGACAACGCTTTTTTGTCCGAGGTAACGCAATATAAGTATCTTGGCTTGTACATAACAAAGGATCTTTCCTGGTCAAAGCACCTTGACACAGTAATAGCGAACTGTCGCCGCAAATTGTTTTTTCTAAGACGCGTATTAAAATCCTCCACACCAGCAGTACGTCTATTGGCATACAAAACACTCGTCCGCCCCGTTTTAGAATATGCTGTAGTTATATGGGACCCGTTCACTAAAAGCGATATTGAAAAGCTAGAAAGCTTCCAGAAAAAAGCAGTCCGATTCATCTACAATACATATGGGCGTAGTTCTGTTACTAACCTTTTATCTCGGAGCGGCTTGCCTTCTATAAGTGCTAGAAATCGTGTATGTCGTTTAAAATTCTTTTACCAAATAATAAATGGTCATTACAACATCGACACGTCTCACATTATCGCCTATACAACAGGTTATGCTACAAGACAGCGACACTCACTATCTGTAACTCCATTTACAACACGTGTAAACTGCTTCAAGTATTCATTTTTTCCTAGAACAATAGTAGATTGGAATAAGCTGGCCGATAAAACTGTAACACAGGACTCATTATCACTTTTCGAGACTAATCTTTAATAAAAATCATTTTGCAGTTGCTGAAATTGTTAGTGATAGCACTGTTTCACTGTTTGATTAGAAAATCGCTGAAGTAACGTTTCTCTTTCCGTCTTTTTTTTTTTTCCCCTTTTATCTGTTCGCTTGTGTGAAGCGCTTGTTTTTGCGCTTGTTCTTGCGCTTGTTTTTGCGCTTATGTGAAGCGCTTGTGTGAAGAAACTTTTGAGTGCAGTTCCCAATTTTTGTACTTATTTTCTTTTGTATGTAAAATTTCGTGTACCACGCTGCTAAGATCTTGCTTAAGATCGCAGTATTTATAAATAAATAAATAAATAAATAAATAAATAAATAAATAAATAAATAAATAAATAAATAAATAAATAAAAACCGCCTGTTGCTATCCTCTGCAAAACCAGCATCACGCGGTGTTCCTCGACTGCTCTCCCATCAGCATCCCGTGCACTTCCCGTGCCGGTGACGAAACGGGATATATTTTCGACTTGTCGGAAGGACAGCCTACACCGGCGCTTGATTGCTGGAAGGTGTCAATAGACGTACGTAGCAAAAAAAAAAAAAAAAAAAAAAAAAACAAATACGAAGGCTTGGCTTTGCATTAGTATCGGGGACAAATGGGAACCGGATTACATGAATGTCATTCGCTGAATGTCATCCGCTGCAATCTGTTTTTGTTTTTTCCCTCTCTCTCTCTCTCTCGTTGTTTATTTATTTATTTTTTCTGCGTTGCGTGCTTTCGCTCGACAGATTGTTTCGTAGAATCCACCTTTCTTCGTTTTCGCGCTATTGGCTTACGCGTCGAGATGCCGTGGCTTTTTCTTTTTATCTTTTCTTTCCCTTGGCTCACGCCGCACGCGTTTCAAAACACACTGGCCCGTCGCGCCCCTTGTCCACTATTCGCGACCGCCGTCGTTTCTCGGCGCAATGGGAAAACAATGGTAAAAAAGAAACGCGGGCGAATCTGTGTACGACGAAGGAGGAATCGATTTTGTTTGACGACACCGTGATCACGTGGCGGCGTCGTTCTTCGCGTACATGTACGCGTGACGTCACCGTCGGCGCGCGTGTGACGTGTCGTAACCATGCGACGGGGGGCTACAGCGCATGCTCGCTCCGCCCGTATATAGGGAAGCGGACAGCGAGGAATTGCGGCGGACACTCGTGGGCGGCAACTCGGGGCCCGCGCGAGCGAGGGGGAGGCGCACCGCGCAGATGTTGCGAAACGCGCGCAGGGCCGGAACCCTGTGTGCGCGCGGCTCCATACTCGACGGACAGCAGTCGCGAGGGCAGCGACGCTGCGCGGCCAGTTTGTTGTTGTTTATACCCCTCGATGATAACAGGGATCGACCACTGGCGCTCGTGTATTGAGGCGCATCCGCTCGGTGTTGTGAGTATACCTTTGCCCCGGTGTGCTGCTCAGGGAGAGAGTGCTTGCAGTCGTGCGTAAAGTGCTCGGTGGTAGCATATGTGTGCGCGTGGAGTGACGGGTTCGTTCTGGAAACGACCGCAGCCGTGGGAGGCACAGTCGGGGACGTGTCGGGAGAAGAGGGATGAGGAAAGATTGTTTCGAGAACCATATTGCAGCGGCAATATTGCGACTTGATTTGCAGAAATATTTATTACTGATAACTCCCTTTGGCATATGAGAAACGCTAGTGTGGGCTCTAATTAGGTTTCCAGCGTTTAAAGCAGAGATTTTAAGCATCAAATTCAGCGTGTCAGAAATTACACATTGGGCTTTGTGGGGTTAAAGGAGTCATACGCTGTCGAGATATTTGTTAATAAAATTGGGCGAACGAAGAGCGCCGGACGCACTCCCCATGTGATGCTGTAGACGCTGTCGTATCGCAAAGCATGCAGCTCGGCCGGTATATTGTATATTCCGATTCTGTAGTACAATGCTATTCCTTTAAATGACGCTTCGTCAATGGTGCGAGCGGCGCTCCGCGCCCGTTTTCACCGCGGTCGGCCAGCCGTAAACGGCGAATGATAAGAAAGGTATATAGAGAATCCTTATACATTATACCGGCCCCCTCGTCTCACATCTGTGATGGCCATGCTGAAGCACCCAGTCGGTTGTCGTGCGATAGATAAGCTTCGCCCAAAACACACGCAGAGAGCTCGAGCCGAGGTCTGAGTGCCGTCGTGGACAGCGGGCAAATTGGAGGAAATCGTATACTTTGGACTCAACAGCGCGAGGACTTCATATATGGGCTGTCGCCTCCGCTGTTTTCATCGTATAGCAGTAGCGAGCCCCTGGAGCCCTGTATTTTACTGAGCTGGTTTTCCCGTGATTTCCCCAGTCGTATTTAAAGGTGGCAGTGGTTTCTGTCTTTCCTCGTGGTATATTCTTTCTTCTTGCCAAACTTTTATGCATATAGGGGCAAGCTATTTCACGCATCGAGGGCCAGCGCTGCTCACCCGTGGATAGTGCGCGTTTGTGAACGTGACGCGCGCACAGCAGTGGCGTAAATGCGTTGCAACTTTTTTTTTTACTCTTTTTTTTTTTTCATGTGCTGTTATGTTGAGCTGTCGTCTCGTTGAGCCGATATAGGTTTTAACCAAGTCGCGACCGCCTGTATATGCATGCGTGTCACAGCTCGTTAAAATTTGGAACCGAACAAATGCAATGTCGACACAATGTTGCTTAGACCTCACAATCGGTGTCGCTTTGGCCGTCGAAGCTGTCGCTCGAAAATGTCGTTGTTGAAATGATGAAAGCATCATAACGAATCGTAGCGCGGAAAAAGGACGGAAAAAGAGACGGAGCGTTCGACTCTTTTCTGTTCGTCTAAATGTTTGCGCGCGCTGCGATGATTATGTCGAACTAAAGTATCCACGATGACGAAAGTCTCTCGAGGGCTTTGGTGACTCGACAATCGCGTTATGGCAGCGCCAAGAACGACCTGGTCGGCGCGAATTAAATCAGATCGACTTTCGGAATGATGCCCATCAGATCGGTCCAGCAGGATCCCCTGGACGTACGTCACAGCTGTGACTACAGTGAGAGTATGACGAAATCTTGTCTGCATGGCCGGCAAGCTAGAACCGTAACGAAAGCAGAATAGGCGCCGACCAAGGTGAAGAAAACTTGACATTTAATTTGGCTACCACACGGGACCCTTAATTGTTCACAGTGAAGGGAAACGGGTATATAGGGGGCGAGGTTTAAACGCGATTGAGCACCCGACCGTGCGTGCTGGGATCGGGTCAAAATCTCCGTCGTTCCGATCGAAAGTTGGTGCGGTTTTCTCGATGCGTAGCGACTCGAGATAGAGGCTCTGATTCACACTTTTCTCGTGCGCTGTCAATTGTTAAAAAAGAGGAGAAAGAAACATGAGAGAGAAAGAGAGAGAGAGAGTGCAGATCCCACGCACTGTGTGAATCGTTGTTACGCGAAGCATTTTGCAAGTATCTGGATATCCAGCAATTTTCGTTCTCCTTTCTGAGGTTTTACGTGCCAAAACCAGTTCTGATTATGAGGCACGCCGTAGTGGAGGGCTCCGGATTAATTTCGACCACCTGGGGTTCTCGTGCACTACAACACAAGCACACGGGCGTTTTTGCATTTTCGCCTCCATCGAAATGCGGCCGCCGCGGTCGAGCATTATTCGGCGTTCCGTAAAACGATACCAGGTGGACCAACGTGTTCGTGAAAATTGAGTATAGTTGTGTGTGTGTGTGGAGTACGTGTGTGTGACGACAGCCGCAGCACGACGATGACCGCGCCGAAAACGATCGTATGACAGCAAATTTAGGCACGATATACGTCGTTCGACGAGAGCATTACGACGTGACGATTGTTGGGTTCTGCGTGGGTAGTGGACGATAGTAAGCGAGAGACGAGGAAAGTGGGCCGGTCCCGAAGGCCGTGCAGCTTCTTACACGGCGCCTCAAAGCGCGACCTGTCACGAGTAAGGAAGCGGCGCGTGGCAGCGCATGCCCCGAGTGTTTCGGTGAGCTGGTTGCGTTTGGAACGCGAGAAATATGAGTGCGAGCGTGGCCTAGGGGTTAGAGCACCAGGCCGATGTGCTACATGATTGTGTTGCGCTTAGACACAGGCGGAAGAACCAAAGAACGAAACATATTCGTTCTTTACTTCTTCCGCCTAAGCGCAACACAATCACGAATGTCCACCAACTAGCCCCATTCATTGCTTTATTAAACGCGGATGTGCTCGTCGGCAGAAGTTCCATTCCATCATCGGTCACGCAATATTTTCTCTTCATTAAAGCGAGGCGAGACAGCAACCTACCTGCATGGCGCAAAGTGTCAAGAATGAGGCAGAGAATGCCTCGCATTGAATAATAATAATTTCGTCACCTTAGTCGACGTCTGTTCTGTTTCCTTCACTTATACAGTGGAGCCAAGCGCGTGGATCTATCGGTCAATTTCTCTCTCGGTCTAATCGACCAGCGCGTATAGCTTGCGACACCTGCGTGAAACCATATATATAGTCTCCTGGCTGGCGGACTCTTCGCCCTACTACGGACAAGCCATGATTGAGCTGATCATGCCGTGCGTCTTGGCTTGGCTTGGCAGACAACTAGAACAAAGCGGACGAACCCGGACCGGAGTTTTTTAATAAAGTTTATTCTCTCTCTCTATATATATAATTTCTCGCGAAACCGCGCGATCCGACCACCGCAGGGCTGGTCACCGCTCGGCACAGAACGCGTCTTTTGGCGAAAACTGTAATCATGAAAATGTCACGACTATATACAGTCGAACCTGGATATACCGAACCCACATATAACGCATTATTGTGTATATGGAACAGCTGTAAAATCCTCTTGAAAACTTGTGCATACATTTTTATTTGATATATATCGAATTACTTATATATCGAACTTTTTTGTGATCCCCTTCAGATTCGATATATCCGGGTGTAGTCTACATCCAAGCCGGAAGCGGCATGCCATATCGTCCAACGCGCGGCAGAACACTGCTGTTTGGAAATGGTTAAGAATTTCGCATCCACTCTACAGGACTAAAACATGGTGGCGCGACCGGATCTCAGAGGCCATGGGAAATTACTAGAGGGAAATCTGGCGATGCAATCGTTCAGATGCCATGGAATGACGGTTAATACGTGGATTTGTCTAACCCCCGTATCCAGAAATGCATCTTAACAACTTGAAGCCCATGTTTGTCTTGATATAAATGACGCCTGGCGTGAACGGTTCCAAATATACGCTCAGTGCGTTTCGTTTGGTGAGTTCACGACAGGCGTCATTTAAATCAATCCAAGCGTGGGCTTCAAGTTAAGATGCATTTCTGAATACGAGGATAAGATTCGTACTTGCGGTTTCAAGTATTCCGCTTTGTCTGTCTAAATATGATGAGGTTTGTCGCATTTAAAACAAAAAGTCGAAGTGTAACGGAGCATGTTTTTGATTTAGACCACCAATATCTTCTTTTTTTAATGGTTGATGATCGGAAAATTTAGAAAAATAAGCATGTCGACTCTGTAACTTAGCATTAAGAAACGATATAACTACGTAAACTGGAGCTGTTGAAACATCTGAAGCGGACAGACGTGATGTATTGTACCCCTGTAATAAGCCACTGATCCAGGCGCATGATTTTTTGAAAAACCCTCGTATAAATTGTCACAATTTCACGTATATGCTGTAAACTCGTATATCGCATTTGTCCGCTTCAGGTTGCAATACAGTTTACAAAACTAGCATATCTGTTTTTGGTGCTAAGTTAGGGATTTGAAAACGTCGCGTTTCAATTTCTTTTTTGAACTTTCTGATTTCGGGCATTTTTTTTTTAATTGAAGAAATATAGCTGCCTACAGTCGGTATAAATGAACATTCTCTCTAAAATGTAATACATTATATTCAAATCGGCTTGGTGGTCGTCTAAGGCTGATTCACACTACGCCCACACGACAACGTTTTGGTCTACATGCCGACTGATGACGGGATCAGTTTACAGGACGGAAAACGCTGTGGCCAGCGATGTAGAAAACGCTGTGGAAAACGCTGTCGCCAACAGTTGGCAACGGCCAAAATCGTTGCCGTGTCGGCCTAGTGTGAATGAGCCTTAACGAGAGCGTTTCTACGTTTCACGCGTGCTTGAATCGGAAGAAATTAGTAGTTGGCCCCCGACTTTCGTTTTAAACGTGGCGTGCGAGGGAGCTCCTTGGCGGTGCGTGCTGCTGCAGTGGCCCGCGTGTGTCTCTTCGGAAAGAAAGCGCGTCGTTCTTTTGGCCTCGCGCACCCTCCTCGCACCGGAGCCTATTTTCAGGATTTCGCGGGGGCGCCTTGCGCGCTGTCTCGGGTGTGCGGGCTCGTGTTGTGGGACTGCATCGGCGCCTGCCCTAACCAGCAGCGTAAACCTCAGAGCGTCGCAGTCTTTAGCCCCGTCTTGTCTGTTCAGGACACTACAGTGAACCCCCCCCCCCCCCCCCCCACCCACCCCGTATCTTCGCTTTTTCCGCAGCTTCGGCTCCGTTTGACTAATAGAAGCGGATCTCGGAGGCGGATCGGGATAGCCGGAAACACGTCACGGCCGCCATGTTCTTTAGGCATCATTTATTCTGAGCACAGTGCAGTTTAGTTGGCTTGCTTGCGTGAGCTTGCGCCGTTGGCGTACCTCACATTTCACGCCGTCTTCTTTTCCCTCGCTGCGCCTTCTTTGTCTCCGAGGCAACAGGCCTGTGCGCGTGGGCGCTTCGTTATATGTACCGTGGGCGGGGGACCGCTAGCTGCTCCGCCCCGCCTCGTGTGTTGCGCTCGCGGCGAATCAATCTTTTTTTTTTTTTTTTCCTTTTCTTCTTCTTTTTTTTTATGTTCCCGTGGCGATGTTTGTCCACTAGGGCGTGCGCACTCACTGCGCCTTCGGCCTTTTTCTCGGAACTTTCGCGTAGCGCGTGTATCGCGCGTGTTCCCCGCCTGCGCTTAACGCGCCATTCATTCGAGAGCTCATTTAGGCCCGCATACAAGGCGCGCTTCGCGGTTGAGAGCACCGAATGAGTGCGGCTTATATACTTCGGGCACATGCAGCACCGACGTGCGTTCAACCGATGCTGTGCCGTCTCGCTGTAACACGGCGACGAAACGTGTCTGGCGTACATGCTTCGGCCTTCGCTGGCCGTATACCAAAACCGTTTTTTCGGTAGCTAGCAGTAACAAAAGAAAGCGTGGACAGCTTTCCCAGCTGTTGCTCGCCGCGACATCGTCCATTGTTTTTTTTTTTTTTTTCGTCGTCTTACGTGCAATGCTCGTCTCATTCTTGCCGAACTTTCCTCGTGCAAGCACGCACGCCGTGCTCCCCCCATCGTGTCCACTCAGCGGTTCGCCGGGTTAGGCCGCGGCAGAACTATATAATCTAACGATGACTGTCAGTGGCATACACTGCGATTAGCATCCGAGCAACGTATAGCGACACACCGTGTTTCTCAAGTCACGTCTGTGTAAACATCTGTATTCCGTAGTGACCATTCTGAGACTTTCGTTGTCTGGGCTATATGCGACATACTCCCGTGTCGTCCCACTTTGCTATGAAGTAACGCAACAAAAAATGGATAACTCGTGTGCGTAATTCAAGAGTGGAGGTATAGATGGAGGAAAGACGGTCTGCAAGAAGTATATATAGGGACACCAGATGAGGTCCATCACTCGTCTCGCTGGTGTGCAACAAGCGGCCTTCAACGCGTGCATGTGGTTAATTGGCTAGGTTTAAAGGGACACTTGCAGTGGACATAAATATAGGCTGATGGTGATGATGAAAGGGACACTAAAGGAAAATATTAAGTCAAGCTAGTGATAGATTAGCTTTCGAGAGCGTCAAAGGCGTCAAGATTTTCGCGAACAGAGCTTTAGTAATCGAGAAATTGAGGTAAATGCGAGGCACGATTAGAGAGACCAGGGACATTCAAGTACTAGCCAGATGACGAAGGCACTCCTCATTATGTCACTACTACTCAACCAGATCGCAATAAAATGTCATTGTAAGGACATTGTAAGACGAAAGAAAAAGCTTACTTGTACAGTTCTGTTCGATATTTAGAAAAAGGGAACTCATTGACGTTAGCCTCGACAATGACGCAGGCGGTCGAAAGGTAACGTTTTCTCCACAATGCGCCGCCCGCGCTTTCACGTTTCAGTAGTTTCGTTATCACGTATATTGGTGCACTGGCTTTGCTGGCTCGTGAAACTCACACAACCTGCAAGTAGCAGAGAATGTCACGTCCATGTGATGTCGCGGGATTCCCGAACGGTCCACGCCAGTTCACCAAGAGCAGCTGCAGCGGCCGTGCGTTTGCGTTTTGCGTAGAAAACCGTAGCGCCGTCTCTCGGGCGCCATTTTACTCACCGATGGCAGCAAAGGGCGGTGATGGCGTATGCAACGTCACCACTCCCCCGCTCGTTGGCGGGCGATTTGAATTGCGCTAAAGCTATGCGCGGACCCTTCAGACACAATAAGCATTTTTCTTGACACGAAACAAACGCTGCGAGGTTTCTGGAATGGTATTTTAACAGGCCATGTCGACTTTCCTTTAGTGTCCCTTTAATGTACGAAATACGCCGTTGTGGATAACGGCCTCCGGATTAAGTTTGACCACCCAGGGTGCATTTAATATGCACCTGCCACGCTGCGGCCTGAAAGGGAACCCGCGAGCTGAGCATGCAGCAGAACTAGCCATCACTGCTGGTTTCCTGTGGTGGCCTCCGAGATCTCAGAGGCCGTGATTCTCGGAAGCCGAGGGTCAAGTAACGATCAGGTCTTTAGCGTAAAACATGTAGAGGCTGCCACTGTTCGATGCCTTTAGCATTTCGAGCTGTCTCGTGTTTCTGCACGTGTGCTCAGTGTTTGCGTTTCCTCATATGCGGTTTTGACTTTGTGCTCCGATCGCCTCCTTGCGCTCACAATATTTCTGTCCGCGTTCTCAATCGATATCGTTCGGGAATGGCCCTCTCAGTGAAGTTGTCGGAATTGTGCTTGGGGCGCGCTTTCTGAAACCTGACCTTTCGATTTTGCCGAAGAAGAGCCTGTCTGTGTGCTAGTATAAAATTCTTGTAGCTGTGCAACGGCATGGCGGGAAGTCATCTTGCAGCACGCGGCATCGTCTCGTTTATAACGAAGCACGCATGCGCTGCTTGGTTCACCTTTCTTGGAGTGGCCACGACGCCTACCTTGGCAGTATATACGCAGTTGCGCTGGTTGGTCCTTGAATGGTATATGGTCTGAGAAAGAAAGACGGAACACCTGCCTGTCCTGGACTGTTGCAACTGTTTGATCGGACCAATTCTCGCTTCGAATACATCGTCCGTCGAACGGAGTCGACAGACGTGCGCGCCTTGTGCGCCGTCGCGCTTCGCCGACGGGCACTGCCGCGTGGCGGCGTGTATCTCGGCTTCTGTGTAAGCGCAGCTGTGCTGACTCGAGGGGACGTTGCCGATTCAGTTTCCCTGTGAGCCCACACACGTGCCGAAACCCGCCAAGTTCAGAAGTGAAACTGCGTGTGGGCTTGCAGCTGGTAATGCACGCGGCTTTTCTGCGGTGTCGCGTGAGAAGCGACTGTCATCATACACTGCTGTATATGTCGCCAGCATATGTAGACGACCGTGCCCACGCCCCATCGTTTTGTTGAAGACTTAATCGTTACTTCTTATATTTTACTGCTGACTTCGCGAATCATGCCAACTACCGAACTGACTGCACACAAGCCGTTGCTCAGCGCAACCTTGGCACTTCTTCGATCAAGTAAAATATATGGCGAAACTCTTATCGGTGCCTTGCGGCTACAGCGATCGGTAAATACTAATGATATCTGAAACATTCTGAACAGCAGGGCAGATAATTCTCGCCATATACATAAATCACCTTTTTTTCTCCTGTCTCTTCTGTAATAAGGTAGCGTCTATCAGCGCGCTTTTGTAATAGTCTCGTGTGTGCAATACCTGCGCGGATATAATAGCGGCGAGAAATCCGGCCAGAGTTACTTTGGGCTTCAATGCATAAAACAACGTTTTGTTAAGTAATTTGAACGCCAATGCATTTCTCCGCAAAGTTCGGGAAATATTATCTCGAAACTGGTGTCATCGTGAGAATTCGTTCCAAGTGTATGCGCCTTGCGAACTCCGCGGCTAGAATTTATAAATTGCAATATGGGCCACGAAGTGATTAGTTAAAAAACTTAATTGGTAATTTTTTCGTTAATTAGTCGATTATGCATTTCAATCTTTTGCGCATGTAATGTCCGCCTCTTCGAGTAGACCAACTCACGAACTAGAATTGCGCTATCTGCCGCAGGCAACCTTTAAAATTTTTTGAAAGCGTTCGCTGGAACACCCCGTATATATGCCTATAGAACGAGTCGCGCATATAAAAAATATGCCTGCATGCCTCGAGAGAGAGAGGTCGGGGTCTATATAGGGCCATCCCTGTGGATCCGCCAGCGGAAGCAACATTTCTCGTGCAGCGCCACACGCAGGGAGCCTCGCGCTTAATTCGCCCGTGTTTCTTCCGGCGCGTGGTGCCGACGAAGGACGGCGAAACGCACAGCGCCGGGGTCCAGTGCTCCCGCCGCCGGCACGCACGAGTGCTGCGAGCGGCACGCGTCGCTGGCCGGTCGGGCCTCGCCGACCCAACCGGTTTGCCGCGAGCGGCCGACGCCGAGAAACGCTGCCTGCCCGTGCCACGACATCCGTGTTCTCACGTTATATGCACAACCGCGAGAGAGGGACGCACAAATTTTCTCCCTCGTGGTCGAGACCGGACCGAACCCCAACACGTGACACGTTTCCCTCGCGTGTCGCAACGCAGCGCCAAAAGAGGGGAAAAAAAACGGCACTCGGGCCGCGGTGCACGCAGCGGGAACACGGCGACGCGCTGTGCTTCTCATCGGCAAGCACGTGTAGGCAAAATACCCGCAGGCTTAGCTATAGCGACGTCGCGTTCAACACGCACTCCTGCGGTCGTCTCGAGGGATTAGCGCGATGTTCCTCCGGCGTAAAGAACGATTGCTCGCCATGCAGGGCGGCGGTGGCCGCGGTGTGCGTGCATGTATGCAATCTTCAAGAGCACTCTCGAGAGAAAATTAACTAAGCGCGGATCAGACGTACTCCGCGGCAATTTCGCAAGTAGAGCTTATGTTGAATTCCAATGGCGGAGCCGGAGCAGCCAACGGGCTCCGCGAGCGAGCACTCGACTCTGGCGTAGAGCAACGCCTCCAAATCCGCGAGTGGAACACAACCTGCGCCGCCGGAGCCAGGCGGAAGCGGAAGTTCTATCCTTCGGGCGCCGATTTACCCAGCATACTATGCGTGTTGCCATTCCCTTCGGCTGTTTGCTCCCAGCACCGCCGCACCGGTCACTTGTCTGTTCAGCGCTGTTCACCTGCTGCTTAAAATTGTGGAATGGATATCTCGCCAAGCGTGCAGCAGCTTTTGTTTACAATGGTGAGCACACAGGATGCGGACAAACATGATAGGTGTCTAGCCGACAAGTTTGGACCTCTTCGGGAGAATGCGGAAGATCCTGTCGAATTCCGCGGCAGTTTCAGCGTCGCTGTCACTATTCGAGAAATCACTCGTGTCGGAACTTGAGCTTTCTAACTCGGAGCTGTCGCTATCGAGTAGCAGAACCAATGCCGCACGCTTTGCCGAACTAGCCAAGCCATTCATGTCGTCCGCCATTACCACCACAACTCGCGAGTCGCAACCGGCGGCGCCCCCCAGCAGACAAACGTGGCAAAGGAAATGCGTCACGCAGAGTTCCGGTCCACTCCGCCGATTTTGGCGGAGCATCTTTTCCTGCTCCATGAAGTGACTCCCACTCTGAATCCACTCCGACTCTCTCATTGGAACACTTTACTCCCGCCCTCACTCTGTCATTGGAACAAACTTGCTCCGAACCGAGCAGAAAAACTTGCTCCGACTCCGCCATTGGAATTCAACATTAGTGTTCGCTCGACTCGGTCCACGTTGAATGGGAACTTGCAGGACGCTTAAGCTTTGGCTTTAAGAGTAGAACTCCATAGCGTTATCGGGACCCGTTCGCATCGCATCGTTCGCATACGGCAAGTAGGCTTCATTCACTGCAACACTGAACGTGGGAAAGCCAGCTTACAAAGACCAAGCTTACACCGATCCCCTTAAAGTCGGTTTCACTTTTAAACAAATGTATTGCTGGAAAGACGTTTTTCCAGGGGCAATATAAGTGGTCTTACATTAAAATGTGAAGGCCCTAGCACCTTTTTTATTATTTTATTAATTGTTTGATATTGCCCCGACGCGCTCAGGTCTAGTAGAAATGTTTGTGTTTGCTCGTAGCAGAATTAGGTTTTCTCGTACATTCACATTACAATCCGACGCTGATTGGTAAACAATCCGACGGCGAATCCGACGCCGAATGGTAAAGTCGTACTGTACCATTTTTCTGACGGATTTCACCGTGAGAAATTCAATTTTTGTTCACCAAAACCTCGCACCACGTGGAAGGCCTGCGCGGTCGATGTGGTTGGGTGATTTTCTCCGCCACCCGCGATCACACGCCGGTTGCCGACGCCGGATTTTCTGCGACACGGGGCTCTAAACGCCATCGCGTTAAAACGTGAGGGGGGTACGAAACATAGCTCTGCGTTGGCAGAGCACAGCGAAGCATGGCGTTGAAACGCAAATTTAGGAATTCCTGCGATCACCTGCTTTCGGACATCAACGCTGCCCATCCCAGACGAGGCAAACATCGGGGAAGAGAGCAGGAGACCTTCCTTTCACAGCCCTTTTGCATTCCTGCAACCCGGATGGTAAAAAGATCCAGGCGCTTAAAAATTGCTCGATAAGATTGGGAAGTCCGTAACTTATTAAAATATAGTATAAGGAACTGCCGTGAGAAATCCTTGTGGCCCTTCAGGTGCTTGATATCAGTTTTTACTATCTTTGGCGAAGGGATAACCAAGAGTTCGCATTGGTATGCTCGGTTGTGGCTAAATACCGCAAGTCATTGTTTTCATCAGATAACACTGAATAGCTCTTCCTAATACATGCAATAATGAAATGCATAAATATCCATGAAACGAAAATCATCGCCCAAGCACTCCGTACAGATGGTTAGGTTACGTGCTTATCCGGTGTTTATCACTGGGTTAATCCCGAGGGTTCATTAAAGTATTTCTCAATTGTTAGGTTACACAACGTTCGGCTGCGACGGAGAGAACGACGTCATTGCCGGTATGACCGCAGTCCGCCGTTGTCGCTTGCGTTCGACGTCTCGAGTTTGCTCGGCAGCGTGGTTAGCAGCATTCGCCCGCCACTGCCGCTTGAGCCAATGCTGATGATGATAGTTTTGTGTACACAACGTGGCATTGTAGTCACGCAAAGAGGGAGATATATATTTATTTATTTACAGAAAAGCAGGGAGGTTGGCCTGAGCTGCAACTTGCTCTGGCCTGCTACTTACTCTGCACTGGGGAGAAGGGACGGGGAGGAAAAGGGCTGATGAATGATGAAAACCCACGTGTGGCGCATACCCGCATTGGATATGCGGGTATGAGCCAGAGACAAGAAAGAAAGAAGGAATTGAATATTTCACACAATACAGGAATACAGCTCATGCATTTTGGCTATAGAGCAGCCGTGAATCCACATGCAGATTCCTTTAAACGGAAACTATAAAGAAATAGTAAAAGAACAGTTTTGTATTTCGATGAGTATTACTTTGATTGTAGTCTGTATAGTCTGTAGGGGAACTAGCGCTGGTCAGGATTCGCTATGCGGCATCTTGAGTGTCCGCTGTCATATACTAAAATATGACGCCGTACGATATATGGATGGCACGAAAATGCTACGATATCTCGGAACAATTGCAGATTCCTGCCCGTATCAACGCTTGATAACACCCTGCGCGTCAAGCCAATTGCTATGTCCGTAGCAATCCGCGTTCTGAGGAGCGCATCCGTTCCTGCGTTCTATAGAATGCCAGTGCCTATGTAGTGATGTCAAACGCTGGCCACATGTGCCTCAAGACATTGATTTTCATACAATAATTACTAGAGGAAACTCTGGCGCTGCCACCGTGGGAATGATCGTTATAGTAGGATACAATAATAATAAATAAAAAGAACTCGGGGTAGCTTTCTCTAGTGGCGCAAGGCTAAAGACAGCGGAGCTGATCGGTTCCTATAGCTGGTCCTGGCTATACGAAGTGGTGCTTAAAGCCGGATGAAGCCGGATGGACAAAGTTTAGGCAAACTCATGTACTTACCCATCATTCAGAAGCTGACTGAACTGCCCTGCTTGCAGCGTCCGTGGACTCTAGCGCCACCGTTCCATCTAGTAATTTGTGCCTCAAGATTAGCAGTGAATTTGCTGACGCGAAATTGAAGCGTGTTTTCTCCGCCCTCTAGGCTGTGTGTTACGGCGCTGCTGTTGGTAAGCGAAGTTTCAGTGCAAGTTGCATATTATCGTTAATTTCGGGGTTATTAGATGAAAGAGTGCAGCTCAAAGATCGATTTTTTTTTAATTTCGCGCCGTAACCTCGGCACGCGTGAGTGTGACGTCACGGATTCCTAAGTAACAGTCAAATCTCGATATAACGAACCTCTATGTATTGAAATTTGCGATGTTATGAAATATTTTTATTTCCGGATCTTAGCTCCATTAAATTAACGAAACCTCCAATGAACTAAATTCGCGTTATAACAGAGTTTTTCGCTGCAAGTACAACTTCGTTATATCGAGGTTTGACTATTTGCTCGTATTCGGGCTATTGTAGCGCAGTGAGGGGGGGGGGGGGTAAGTGGTTCTTGAGGGAAAGGGAAAGGTTGGCGCTATCTTCTGCAGCCCTTGAGGGAGCACGGCTCAGCGCCAAGAAAGTTCTCAAAGTTGCTTAGTACTTTGGACAGCTATTTTAGAATACAATGTAGTTCATTTTTGCGGGTGAAAAATTACCTAAACCCGAGCAGACGCCGTCAGAATTCATGACGTCACGACTGGCTGCATGGTTCGGGAGCGTGCGTGGTGCGTTGCCGCCCGTCTGTCCTTTCTCTCTCTCTCTCTCTCTCTGTCATTTTCTGGCGTACTAAACTTGTGTTCTCGGTAAAAGTGACTTCTTGGCATTGCGGAAGGGTAATTTACTAATACAGCTGAAAAATGTGTTCCCTCTGTAGTGTCCTGTTGTGTCCCTAGTCGGTACTAATATTTGCTCGCAGACGCTTGCGGTACCGCAGACCTTAGCTTCTTTTAGCGTCATTATTAGTTTAGTTTAACGTGCCTAGAAGCTTCGCGCGCAAACGTGACGGGTTCTGCGTGCGTTACACGCTGCATGCACTCCCGGAACAATAGACATGTTTTCGTTTCACGTGCGTATATGAGCTCTAGCTGCGTATTACGCTGATCTTGAGTGATCGAAATCTGCGCACGTAGAACGTAGAGAGAACCTCTTTTGCCTGTCACGTATACGTACGCACGCTAAATATGTATGCGCCTGCGTTGCGCGGTCCCTACGTGAAGAGCTCCTACGCACGTGAAACCAAAACTGCCTGTCTATTATTGCTGTGTGTCCGTGCGAGTGCTGTAATGGAGCTGTTGCTATATATCGAACCCAGCAGCTGAACGCCGCGCAGCTGCGCCGTATCCGCCCTCGCTTTGGCAACAGACGCCGCAGTCCGCCGGAATTCGACGGCAGCATTTGAACGCTGGCTCAATAAGTTCATCGCGCATTAGTTAGCGGTAGCCGTGCGCCGAACCACCGAGCAAAAAGGAGCAGATAACCTTTCTCGCACGATTCTTGGCGCGATCGATTCGCTCTACGGTTAAGAAACTGTCAACGCAGTAAACTGTCGCTGTATGCTCTAATATTTTAGGCGGTGCTTATCAACCGCGCATGATGCAGCGACATACACGTTTAATGCGTTATCATTAGTAGTACTAGTCAAAGTAGAAGAAAGTGTATAAGTGTGAAGTATGCGAAGCCCGTCACACGTGTACCCCAAGAACAAAGCAGACAGCAAAGTTCTCTTCTCCGCGCATGAAAAAAAAAAAAAAAAAAATTGGAGGACGCTTGAGCTTCGCCTTTACGAGTGGAATGCATAGCGTTCCACTCGTAAAGAACACAGAACATGGGAACGCCAGCTTACAAAGACCAAGCTTACACCGATCCCCTTAAAGTTGGCTTCACCTTTAAACAGAAATGCATTGCTGGGAAGACGTTTTTCCAGGGGCAATAGAAGTCCTCTTATAATAAAATGTGAAGGCCCTAGCACCTTTCTTTATTGTTTTATTGTTTGCTATTGCCCCGGCGGCGCGCGTGTGTCCAAAACACATTACGTAGGTGAAGTTCCAATTTGACCTGCCGAGGATGTAAGCGCCATCTGGATAGCACTTTCGCAAGTAAATTACCCGAGCGCACCGGGTTGGGATGGTAGAAATGCTGGAAAACGGGTTTGTGTTTGAGTTTCCTCGTAACAGAATTATGTTTTCTCGTTCATTCAAATTACAATCCCACGCCACCATGTCTGTAGGTTGTGTAGGTTTAGGTAACATGTGTTCTCTCTGTAGTGTCCTCTTGTGTCCCTAGTCGGTACTAATATTTGTTCGCAGACGCTGCGGTACGGTTAAGTCGTACTTTACTATTTTTCTGATGGATTTCGCTGCGAGAAATGAAATTTTTGTTTACGAAAACCCAGCACCACGCCGAGGGCCTGCGCGGTCGGTGTGGTTGCAGATTATTATTTTTCCGCCACGGACGCCGACGCCGGATTTTCTGCGACACGGGGCCCTTAACGCTTTCGCGTTAGAATTGTCGGCACTGTGTGTCAAAGCATCTCCGGTTCGGAGGCAGAAAAAAGCATGCGGCACTAAACACCGTAGCAGATTACGTAGACCGTGCACAAATTCGTATTTGTACAAGGTATTGTGCTGTTGTGCTTACGCTCGTCTGGGTGAGCACGAAAACAAGGGACACGAGGCTGGTAGCACTTCAGTGGTGAACAGCAATAATTGAGAGTGCTCTAAAAAGATGTTTTTATTACCTCGGTTATTTTAAATCTTGATTCCGATATATATATATATAGTCTCCTAAAGGTATTAGGCCGCCGAAAGGTAGCCTCACGAGTCTGATAATATAGTGCGCCTTCGATGTCGTTCACGGAAAACGAGTGCAGACATCTTGAGGGTGCGCACTCGAGTACTGTGTACATTATAACACGGGTATTTCGAACCCACATATAACGAATTATTGTGTATAATTGCAGCAGCAAAATTCCCTTGAAACGTTTTGTATAATTTTTTTAATTTTATTTATCGAATTACCTATTTATCGAACTTTTTGTCATCCCTTCAGATTCGATATGTCCTGGTTCGACTGTATATTATGTCGCTTTGCGCATTCATACATTGCGTTTGACCTTTCTAGGCTCTGCGCGCTCTCTCTTTCCGTGCATTATGTACATATGTAATTTTTCGCGTTAAAATCAGCTGTATTTAGCGCTCGTGTCGTCTGTTCCAGTCTGTTTCGTGCTGCCCGTAAGCCGTCAACACAATCGAAACAGCAGTAATTACGGGAACACAGAAATCGGAGACGCGTGACGACAACTCATCGTCCTTCGTTACGTCACCGATTGCGGCAACTTCCCCGTCCGGGGAGGGCAGGGCTTATCATCACCCTTGAGCGCTGCCTGGTTTCGGCTGCCTGCGCACCAAGTGTGAGTGACTGATACGCCGAGAGCTGAGGAAATTGTGGCTTCACGGCAGTAATTGACGTCATTGACGTCGTTGTGCTCGCGTGCTGGGATAGTATATGAATTGTATGTACGCTTAGCGTTCCGTCGCTGTTCTCTCTGCTTGTAAGAGGAAGCTTTAGCTGTGGCCACCTATTCAACTACATGTAAAACGCAGAAACGCTTTTCTGGGATAACCCCTGGACCGATTTTAAGGAAACTTGTTGCATTTGAGAGAGAAAGTTAAATTCTAGTGTCTGTTTGGAAGCGAAATTTTGATTTAGGCCCTGAATTTTTTAAAGGGAAGTTTAAACAATTGGTAAGTTTGAAAAAAAAAATAGAAGCACGAAGTTGACAAATTTGTAGCTCTGCATCAAGAACAGATATCGCGGTTCTGCAAACGGCATCCGTTAAAGCATCCAAAGAGGACAAATGTAATATATCAATTTATATCTTACGTGATTATGTTACATTGTTTGCAAGGGTTTTGCAAAAACTCTACTCACAAATTAGTGGTTTACTTGAGAGCCATGTGTAATATACCAATTTTGTCCGCTTTTGATGTACTATTAGGTGCAATTTACACAACTGTGATGTCTCTTATCATTGCTGAGTTAGAGTTTTAAACATGATAGTATCGTCTTTTGAGAATGGGCGATTCTTACGAATCATAATTAAGAAATTGACGACAGAAATAAAAAATTCGCAACCAACAATCACTAGATTTTAACTTTTTATTTTAAATGCAACCAACCTCATCAAGTTTGGTGCAGTGGTTGGCGAGGACAACGATTTCTCCTTTCCCATGCATTTAGATAAGAAGCCCCCGAGCTAAAGTTTCTTCTTAACACGGTTCTTAAAGATACGTTCCGTGAAGGCAATTTCTATATAAACTGTTGGACAAATAAACCGAATATAACCCGAAGTTGTGCTTCTCATCTTAACGCCCCAAACGCAACAGTTCGGGCTATGATAGACGTCGTAGTGTAGGGCTGCAGATTATAACTACGACCACCTGAAGTTCTTTAACGTGAACCTAAATCTAAGTATGTGCACGAGCGTTTTTGCATTTCGCTTCCATCGAAATGTGCCTGTCGCGTCCGGGAAACGAACCCGCGACCTCGCGCTCAGCAGCAGAATGCCATAGCCACTGCGTAACCGCAGCGGGTGAAGAAGGAATAGGTGACGAGTGTAAATTATGTCCGATTCTTGGCCCATCCCCCAATAACAAGAAAAGCAACAAAGTGACGTCGAGAGAATTTCACGCTGCGTGAAATGTGGCAGCGTGTGCCGTGCAACGCAGTGGCACGCAGGCGAGCGCTTGCCGCTCCGTTTCGTCTGGTCCAGTTCGGCAGATGCGTGGGTCTGCCCCCGAGATTCGCGCCGCGTGTAGTAGCCTGCCGTCACGGAGGCCACGCGGCGCCGAGGCTTCTGCTGTTGCTGCTGCTGGCCGGCCCTCTTTCGTGCCGCCGTTGCAACCACGTCCCGTGCATGCGGAAACGGCCGTCATGCACTCCCGGAACGCCTCGCAGTTCTGCGCGCCGCTGTCCCACTTAAATGCGTGCAGCGCATCGCAGATGGCGATGCGCTTTGCGATGGTCGCGGAATCGTGGGTAGACAGAGAATGCCGCGTTATATTACATGCGAGCGAGAAAAGCTCAGACTCGGGGTAGTGAGCTTTTTGACATGATGTAAGATGCGCAAAATGTATGCATTGTACGATGATAGCTAAAGCTAAAGCGCCCTGTTTTAGTTCTTGGAACTGTGGGTTCGTTCGTTTCACGAAAGCTTTGCAGCGTAACTTCTTGTAACGTTAAACGACGGTGCTACGGAATAAACACAACTTGGAGATTCGAGAGGACCTTTGACATTACGCCGGTGATGGACCACTAACAATTTATTTTTTGTTTCGTCTTTGATGGCCGTCTGCACACATTGTTACGACGGACCTGCAAACCAGCTATAAGTGATCATGCTGACACGTTTTAGAGTTGCAGAAGTTCAATAACATGGCGTCAGGCGCCAGTGCTCGAAACTGTGAAAAAATGTTCCGAGATAACAACGCAGCGATTTTATATGACAGTTATCTTGTAAAGGCAGCGCACTTTTGGACACATGGACGGACACAATAGCAGACGAAAACGAGTTCGTCCATTTGTCCGCAATAACGGCAACCAGATCTAGCCCGCCAATATCTCCTCAGAAAGTTCGTTATGGCGACACCGTTCGACCTAACCTTAAGCTACGTTTCATACATTAGCAGGATATAACTGGCGTCGTTCTGCGTTGTGCGTATGGAGCGTTTCTGAGTGGACGGAAACGCTTTGACCTCGCACGCCGCTCCCCATATATTGCCGCGTCGTCTGCTTGCAGTTTTCGAGGCCATACGCCGTATAGCTTCAGACGGCGTTGCAGTGTGGATTGAAACGTCGCAGACGGACTGGCCCGTTCGCTCTCTGCTGTACTACGGCCGTTTCATACATAGCAAGCAACGCCTACGAAGGCTATAGACAGGCTGTTCTCACTGTCAACATTTGCGACCAAAGTATAATGCGTCAACTATGACAGAAAGGTACAGCTATGAGTCATGTGATTTTATGTATTAATACATAATCGTACTATTGTGTTGCAAAGTATGACCTAAATAATACGCTGCGTCTAATTATATAGTGCTTATAATGCTTATAATTATTACGCCGCGCATTTACTTATAATATAATTAGTTTAACTTAACTATAATTATATTGCTACGCTGCACTAATTACAGCCGAATCTCGAAACTATTTACTACGGAAAGAGCAGAGTGAGAAATTTAGGAGGTCCCAGTATTCAATCAGTGAATACGGGACCTCCTTCTGTAAACTTTTGTTGAAATTCTATATTCTTAACTGATGAAATTCTGATTTTGACTCTTGATTTTTGCGCCCAGTGGCCACAGAGCATCCTTCGTGCTCACGACCAAAACGTCGCATACTGTAAGCACAAAGGTGTGCAAATAATGCGCGCTTTGATCGTGTATGCTTACGCCACGCGTTGTGGTTGTGTCATATGAAGCAGTTTTTGCATGGGAAGCGTGGCGCATCAAAAACAACCGCACTGCGAAGTATACGCGTAATTAATTTTCTATGACCGCTGTGCCCGCTAAGTACGAAAACGGAGTATATAGATACATCTAGCTGACGCGAGTTCCAAGAAATCTTCCGGTTTCACCCTGTGGAATAACCCGCTAAATTAATTGGGGTAAGTATATAGTATGAGTTGCGATAGCCAGCAAATACTACATATACGCCCTTCCAGCTGGTACTAATTTTGCATGCGCAGTTAGAAAATATAAATGAATTTAACACTGGATTGCAAAAGAAAGCTACATCTTTCCAGCGCCTTCCCTGTGTGTATCCGTGTTCCTTCCGTCGGCGTTCATCGGAAATTCAGCGATATTCTACCGTCAAAAGCTACACACTTGAGCTTAGTGCATCTGGCGTGATTGTTATAACTGAACACGTTAAAAGCATGTACCCGTGTTTACTGCTGCACAACATGCATGTTGTGTTTCTTTTGGGAACTCAGTTCGGAGTCAAAACACCGCGTCACCGTTAGCCTTGTGTAGCCACAAGTGTAACACTGCCGCCGCATTGCTGATATATATAAAAGGTGTCTATATAGCACCCACAGGCGCTGCACGCATCTACAGTGAAAGCGAGCCTATACCCGCGGCGCCCGCTCGGCCCGCCTGCAGCGTTTCCTTGTGATGATGCTGCTTTGGCGGCCGCCGCTCCTTATAGCCGCCCGCGGAGTGGCATAGTCGGACCCGCCGCCGATCGCCGCCTTTGCCGAGGCCGGTCGTGCGACCGCCGTGCTTCTCGACGCATAAGCGACAGCCAGATTGGAGCGAGTAGAAGTGTATGCATTCGCCCGCGCCGCGTAGATCTGCAATCCAGATTAGACTTATTGTGCAAATCGAAGGCAAGAAGGAACCCTATCGAAATAATACGATATGTCCCGTATCCAATAATCTCGTATACGAACGTATACATGGGGACCCCGTATAAAAAATCGTATGTCCCTATATCATATGTGGCATGTCCCGTATATTCATACGGGACGTGGCACATATGCCCCGTATGATATATGGGAACATATCGGTTTTTATATGGGGTCCACACACACACGCACCAAAAATTAAAAATTAAAAATAATGAAACGGAATGTGTTGGTCGCGATATTGTGAAGAGGCTCCTCACGTTTTGCCTCGGTGTTTATCTGTTGTTTGTGATCGGCGTCTTCCGTTTTGCCTTTGACTGTGATTAATCCCGACCGGACGAGCTTTCGCCAAACCCTTGGTTTCATTGTGCAGTGCACTCTGATCCCGAATGCGTCGCGTTTAGTTTTGGTTCATCGTGAGGAGAAAACGCTGCGCCATGTCAACAGGAGGCGCGTGTTCTGTCGTTCTCCTAACCTGCAGCGAAGGGAACGACGCTCACAATGAACGCGAAATTACGTCGACGCGACTACTTTCTTGTTTTGAGCTAGCCCTGAATGCTGCTTTCATGTTCCCGCCTGCACGCCGCGGCAGCCCAATGGCTATATGGCTTTGCGCCGCTGAGCTCGCGAGGTCGCGGATTCGATTCTGGCCGCAGCGCCGCATTTCGATGGGGGCGAAATGCGAAAGCGCTCGCGTACTTAGATTTAGACTCAGATTTGGGTGCATGTTAAAGAACCCCAGCTGGTCAACGTTAATTCCGAGTCCCCCTCTGTATACGAAAAAAAATAAATTAAATTATGGGGTTTTACGTGCCAAAACCACGATCTGATTATGAGGCGTGCACGCCGTAGTGGGGGACTCCGGAAATTTGGACCACCTGGGGTTCTTTAACGTGCACCTAAGTCTAAGTACACGGGTGTTTTCGCCTATACGACGCGCTTCATAATCATATCGTGGTTTTCGCACGTAAAACCCAAGATTATAATTTTTTTAAATATCTTCCGTATTAACGTACGGCACAATTAAAAAGGCGACGTGTCCGCTTTTGGTAAACTTGCCAATAGGTTAGGTTGCTGAAACTCGCTGTGCAGCTCACGTGACTCCGGTCAGAAGCTTCGTGCCCTGTGTATACGTGGACGACTGAGCTGTCCTGACGGGCTTTTTTTTTTTTTTTCTTCATCAGGCTATAAAGAAACTTCGAGACGGGTTTTCAAACTAACCCGCGCACGCTGGCCAGTTACCAAAGCAGACCAATCCAGTCAGGATGCTTGTTATTGTTCTTGTTCACAAGCAGTGGCGTTAATTGACTACGGAAGATTGTCCAAGGGGCATGCAGGCAGTTATGAAGGCTTCATTTCTACAGTGAAGCTGTATACCTCTACCTCCCAAATACATCTGTCGTGTCCGTGGGCAAAAATGAGGGCCGATCCCGGAGATAGTGCAATACCGGGCCGAGCCGCGGCGGAGTTGAATTCAAGCACTCCGCCGATAATAATAATAATAATAATAATAATAATAATAATAATAATAATAATAATAATAATAATAATAATAATAATAATAATAATAATAAAGTAAATAATACATGAAATAAACAAATCAAGACGCATAGCTTTAAGTCGATGGGTATACTGGAATCGTTTGTGAACAGCAGCACATGGGCTCACGAGCAGGAGGCGTTGCCATATGACCAGTTCATGACCACGCAAGTTTGCAGTGGGTTAGCCGTGATAGCACTACCCCTGTGATCATCGTGGGAGACCTTCAAGCTGGAGCATTTCAAAACCAGACAAGAAATGGTTCACTCAGTTTGTGCTAGAAGAGTGGAATGGCTCCTCACAGAGTGGAATTCCTTCACAGAGTGTAATGGCTCCTCGAGTTTTTATTATTGTTATTATTATTCAATGATATCATAGCCAAGTTAAAACTTCATTTGAATAGTCAAGTACGGATGGGTAAATTTTGCTAGTTAGACATTTGTAAAATTTCTGCATAGACAATGTTATACTGCATCGGTTTATTATTTCATTTTTGATCGAGCTTTTAACTTCTCTTGCGGTGTCCGCTGGTCGCTAGCGATAAGTATCACAACAACATAAAAAATAATAAATGATAAATAGAAGAACGAAAACAGTGCAATCACCTTAAAATGAAGGATTTTGAGAAATGAGTTAGTTAGAAATAAATAATAAATTAATTAAACGAAAGAAGCAAGATACACTTTCGGAAATTTAAGCAAACAGTCGTTTTGTGTCCCGGCAGGCGCCCCTGTGTTCGTTTTCTTTAGCTGACCAAGCTGCTGTGTGGAGTCACTCTTATTTTTATGCCATTGCCACGGCACAGATTGCGATCCGAAGCGAGACACTTCCTTTCAGAGTTCCAAAATCGCCTTCTGTGCGCATTATGTTCACTTCTCAAAAGGAACATCCCACAAATATCTTAACTATATACAGGGCGTGGGAATGCGACGCGGGATCGCTGTCTGGCCTAAACGCACTGCAGACCCATTCAAGCTACTGGTTTTGTCTGGGTCCTTCCCAAATCTTGGGGAGAATGAATTCCGATTCTGAACTTAGGGAACGTGTTTGTCGGCGCAGACACGGCGTCCACTTCATATCTACGCGTGGTCGTCGTGTCTGTATATATGCATATCCGTTCCTTCCCCAGATACTATATGCATATACTATTATCGTATCCGGGAAGCCTCTTGGCTGCCGTTTAGTTTTCTTCTGGCCCGAAGCCGTGCGGCGCCAGGTTGTCGCGTGGATCATTCGTTGTATCGCGGTCGCCGATATCCGCTGCCACTTTAAAGAAGTAAGTGTCCTGACTTGTTGGACATTTCAGTTTTTGCGTAAAATCAATTTTGATTTTTGGTGTCACTTGACCTCGAAAGCCTAGCAAAAATACTGGCAGGCCTCAGAGAGCCCTAACTAATTTGCCATAATATAGCTTTTCTACTAACCAGGTTCGGTTTCGCTTCCAAGGAGTGTGTACTGCATGCTTTAGGTATCGCTATATAGGTGATGGAACTCTCCGCGACCAGACGTTCAGACCGCCGGCGAATCCGGGGGAAGAAATTTTGCCATATATAGCGTTGCGACGCCAAGATCCGTTTGTTACGCGAAGGATTGGCTTACCACTTTTGAACAGTAGCCGCTGTATAGGCATGAGATATTAATCTTATGAAACACTCAGACGAGAAAACGAGTCCACGTGTTCTCTCGAAATGTTCGGGATTCGTATGTACCGATATTTTCTTACGTAAGAGCGTACCGGCGTCCGGACGCCCGGCACTCTTGATAGCTTTCGGCGTGGCAACGCAACGGTCGCTGCAGTTATGGCCAATTTTGGACGGCAGTTGCGTAAGAGGTTGTTTCTCGTTTCTGATACGCGGACCGGTGTTCTGCAAGCCAAATCATTATATTATTCTGGGAAGGGCAATTAGTCTAGGCGCCCGTTTTCGATTGCGGTGCCCTGTCAATGTTATAAATAATAAGCTCATGTCTTCAGCGACGAATGGGCAGTAAGATTTTTTTTTTAATCACGCGCCATTCCATTGCTGTGAAGATTGATTACTAGCGAAGCAGTTTAGCACACGACATAGAGGTGACACAGAATTTAGATCGAAGGTATGACCAAATTTCATTTCTCTTCAGCAGCAACGGCGGTCATCCCGAAGAAAGACACACACACACACACTTTTATGTTGATCGGCGGCATACATTCGCGTGGAAGACTACCGCCACCTCGGGGAGCCGGAGGAAACAAGACGCGCGCGACGGGACCGCCACGCCGGGAGAGCGGAAGGAAACTAGGCACGCAAATGCTTGGAACGACGACGAAGAGAGGGCAGTGTGAGCGTACACATGGCTTACACGCGTCGCACAGCGGCAGCTTTTTGAGAAACTCTTATTATCTACCTGAGAGTCTACTGATTTTGAAAATGGTGCCTGTTGATAACTAATCTACTGAAAATGCATATCCAAGTGATGAGACGTATGAGCTTTTGCATAGAATGAAGCGATTTTGCATCCGAATCGGGAGCTGAATTTTTGCATACGCAGATTTGTTGATGGGCACGAAAAATGCACGAACCCTAACCATATAGACAGCTTTGCTGTAAAATGATATAATTGTCACTGCGACATGAGTCAGCCGGATCGCTATTTACGGCAGCATCGCGTCGCGCGGCCCGCATGCTCATTGCTCGGAACTGGCAGAGCTACGGTGACTTTTAAGAAAGAGCGTCGGGCTTGACCTTGAATTGAATTTTATTAGCAGAGGTACCGTATCATAAATTTTGAAAAATGCAAAAGCACGAGGACCGTCGTATGTGTTCATACATAAACAACCAAAACAGGTAGATGTATAGACAAAACAAAATTCGAAGACACCTAAGCACTTCTACGAGTTGTGAGCGCGAAAACATTAATGTCCAATTGAACGGCGCTGAACGGTCCCTCGAGTTCTGCGCTGCGAGTAATGAATGCACCATAGCGGTGAGTGCTGCCCGAGCCTGCAAGCAGCAGCAGCCTGCGGTGCCAACGCCGCATGCCATCGACAGGGCGATTTTTTTACTTCGATTGTCAAGCTTTTTCTGAAAAATTCATACCGGGTTTCCTGCTACTCACTTAGAACCAATTTAACCAATGCGAAGTCGTCGAGATATCGTGCGGACTTTATCGCATTCCGCCGCTGTCGGTCCGCCTCGACCAGGCGGTGGAAACGGCGGCTTCGGTCCGAGTAGCAGAACGCCGTCTCCGCCGAACTGTACGGCGGCGCCCGCCGGCCCACGCATGTGGTTGAAGGGTGTCTAACGGGCGAGAGAATGCGGTAGTGCTCCACGCGGGAGGAGAGGAGGAGACTCCGTGCAGGGGGAAGGGAACGAGGGTCAGCGACGACAAATGGGGCTGGTTGGACCGAGAGGGAGGGAGTGTCCGGGAACCGCAGCCCGATTATAGCGTTGGTGCTGCTGCGTAGATTGGGGTGTGTGTGTGCGCGCAGAAAAAAAACTTCCGGTTCCGCGGTGCGCACCCCCCTCTTCCGGAAGTGGGAGGGACGTGTAACGGTCGCCCACTCTCATCCTCCGCTGACCACGACCTACGCGAAGCAAGCGCACCTGCTGCGTCTCCTTTTTTTTTTCTTTTTTTTTTTTTTCGTGTAGCTTGCCTGCTTTATTCCCTTTTTATTTTTATTTTATTAACCCCCTTTGGGGGGTTCCCGGTGGTTGAAGGCGTAGTAGCGTGGCAGGCTTGGGGAGCAGGACATGCACGTTTGTCTGAATCTTGGCATCGATCGATCGATTGATCAATCAATCTAGATGAATAAAATTTAGCTTTATCTAAACAATTTAATAAATGCGTACAAAATACTTGGGCCAATAGTACCTTGTCCAATACGGAAAATACATATACCGGGTGTTTCAGCGAACGCTTTCAAAAATTATTAAAAATTGCCTGTGGTAGATAGCACAATTCTAGTTAATGAGCTGGTCTACTCGAAGAGGCGGACATTACTTGCACGATAAATTCAAATGCAAATCGACTAATTACCAAATATGCATTAATTAAGTTTTTCAACTAAATACCGTATGGCACATTACAATTTACAATTTCTAGCCAGGGAGTTCGCAAGGCGGATCCACTTGGAGCGAATTCTCAGGATATGACACTAGTTTCGAGATATTAATTCCCGAACTTCGCTGAAAATGCATTGGCGTTCCAGTTACTTTCGTGCTTCAATGCATAAGACCACGTTAAGTAAGTGGAACAACAGCGCATTTTTACTACGTTTGACGGCGCATGTGTCGTAAATGGTGTCATCCACACATTTCTTTTCAAGTGGATATGCCTTGCATGCAGTTTACGCTTGTCAAAGTTTGTTGCGGATTGTTTGTTGCACGTAAAGGTAAATCATTGTAATAAAATTCGTATGTATCCGGATCACAAAAGGGCACGCCCAGGGAAAACTAAAGATAGAGATACCAAGCATTCCGGGTCGTGTCCGCGGAATTTTCAAGGTGGCAGGTATAGCGTTCTCACGACCACCTTTGGCCACATCTGGCCCTTGCGCCAATGAACTCCAACGATCATCATCACGACTACGACGGAGAAGCAGAGAGGCAAATGAAGAGGATGATGTCGCCCTTTCGTTTGACGTATTGCGAAGCGCACAAGTGCTGTGCCAAGAAAAGTAAAAAATTTACTGCCACTCTTCGTTTTATTTCTATTCCCAAGCTTTCTGTACCGGAAAAGAAAATGCCGGTAGTTTGTGAACAAGACTTAAATCACAAGTTAATAAAGCCAGTGCTTACGTAAACGGTGAATCTGTTCGCGTTAAGCGCCCTTACTTTGGGTTTATAACAATTCGTTATATGTTTTCTTTCTCTCTCTCTCTCTCTCTCTCTCTCTCTCTCTCTCTCTCAATATATATATATATATATATATATATATATATATATATATCGAATCAGAATGGGATCACAAAAAAGTTCGATGTATAGGTAATTCGATATATCAAATACAAATTTTACACAAAAATGTGCAAGGGGGAATTACTGCTGTTTGTTATACACAATTATTCGTTGTATGCGAATTCGACTGTATATATATATATATATATATATATATATGTGTGTGTGTGTGTGTGTGTGTGTGTGTGTGTGTGTGTGTGTGTGTGTGTGTGTGTGTGTGTGTGTGTGTGTGTGTGTGTGTGTGTGTGTGTGTGTGTGTGTGTGTGTGTGTGTGTGTGTGTGTGTGTGTGTGATCTGTAGATTACGGATTGTGGGTGGAAAGAGTGGCCATAGACGAAGGTGAACTGCTTAGGGATTTCTCTGAGGATTAAGCGTCGCGTGTTAACCTCGCCACGCCATCTCTGAGGCGTCGCGTATGTGGCACGATGGCGGTGAGCCGCAGGTTTTTGCTTCCTTTGTGTGTCTGCCTGGCGGCTTCCACCGGCTGCACCCAAGCTCCCACGCGCGCTGCTTCTTCGCTAAGGTTTTTTTTTTTTTTTTTAATTTTCTGGCAGCAGTGAAATCCCTCGGACATTTATGCGCCGCTCGTCGAATGAGAGACGCGTGATGACATTCCTCATTTGGCACAGCTGAGAGGCACGCATTCATCATGAGGCAACGCAAGAGAACGGACACGAAATCAAGCAGAGCGATGAAGTGGGCTTTCATTGTTCCGGGAGTTGTGTTACGGCACAAACTGCATGACGGGTTTGTGGCCTACGCAGCGCACACGTGACTAATGTGAGGGCACGTTGTGATCTGAGATGCTCTTTGATCAGTTTCCACGTGTTTGCGCGAGAGAGAGAGAGAGGAAGAAGCTCTTTATTGGGAGGCAGAGCTTTTTGCCGGCTCGCATACAACCGCTGACATGATACTCTGCATAGGGATGTGGAAGGGGTTTATATAGAAGATTCCAGAGGAGAGTGCAAAATGGGAAATAAATATAAAAATGAGCGAGTAAACCTGAAAACGATATTTATAGGTAAGGCGACGGGCGCGCACAATCGCAATGGAACCGGCTCGTTCAGTCAAATGTACGCCAGGTGATCTGATAGTAAACCAGTTTCTAGTTTGCGTTTCTTTGTGTCTGTTTGCGGGGGCTTCCTTTCCTGGTGCGTCGCATTATAGCCTGTGCATGCAGCGCATGAACAACCAAAAGAAGGGACACGAAGAGAAGACATGCGTCACTGCTGACGTCATATGCGCACTCAGGCCGTATACGCGTAGCTTTGCGGTGCCCAAAAGCTGAAGCCCCGTGTGTGTCACTGTATGTGGAGCCATATATGCGGGGACACTATACAGTGGACGACATCGGGGTGCGGATCGTGCAGCGTGGACAGACGCTACGAGTGCGCGAAGGGAGCTAGCGCTCGGGCCGCGAGCGGGCGGTTTCACCGGAAGTCGCCGCTTGCGAGCTTCAAGGCAAACTTGGCGAAATACGAGCTCTGCGTGAGTCTCGCTGCAGAAGTCCGCGCCAAGGTCGCTGGGCAGGTTCTGTTCCTGGAAAGAGAGGGCAAATGCAGCTGCGTCGCGTTAGGTTATACCGGCAACGTTACGGCAACGTTACAGCGCTTCGCCTTTTTTCAACACCGCCTTTAGCACCTGGACCCGTGTATGTTTCTCGAGCAAATGTGCCATTACTTTAAAGCCATACGAAGCATTGCATTCAGCGGTTGTAGTGGTGGTTTTCAACAGCTTCGCTGGACATACACTTTCGTAGAGCCGGGATGGCGAGATTATTTACGGTTTTCACGTTGACTAATGCCGTCGCTTGAGAAGGTTCAAAGAATAAATATACGCGTTGTGCGTGTCCAAAGATATGGCGGTGAAGTGTATCGGGCCGCCACACGCGTCAACTTCCGGCTTGCAATCGGCGCGCACCGCTACTCATCCTTTGGCGCCTCGCTTGCTTCCGGTTCTCTCGAGATGTGCAGTCGCTCATTGGGATCTCGATTCTCCGCGGTGTATCTGTTGGTATATTTGTTAAATGCGGGGCGCTGAAGAGAAAAGCAAGTTAAAGCCCCTTTAGAGGGCCTTAAACTAAGTTGGGCTTGAAACTATACGCTTCTACGATAACTGGAGAGGAGGAAAGGCGCAAAAACTATATACTCCATGGTGACGGTCGACGCCGCCTTGACGTTCCCGCACCACGGCTGTTGGGGCTTAGTTGACTCTTTATCGCTCATCATGGATTGCATTGTGCTCTTAAGGAGCTAAAGACTGAACTTGGCAAGTTTGAACAACATTTACCGAGCAGCATCGGCATGAATACGGAGAAATGCATTGAAAACCGTTACGCCACACATTGACGCGCTGTCGCTGGCGTTTCGGCATGATAAAAATATAATCATCATCATAATAGTGGAACTGTGATCTTTATTTCTTCTAATAATGAACTTTAATACCGCGAAATTTGGGTGAATAGAGTTTTCAAAGAATACCTTATCACTCTATAAAGTGATTTTGTGTTTCTCTTTGGTGTTATTCTCTCCCTCTCTCTCCCTCTCTCTCTCTCTCTCTCTCTCTTTGGTGTCCGTTTAAATGCCTTCTCCATCTTTATGTACACGCACCTGCATCTTGAGATGTTACGAAACCGTCTATATGCGGTGTGTCTCTGTGTCGTCCGAGTTATATATATAGCCCGTCTGAGTTCTGTCGCTTCTGAAAGTGTTTTGAGGGGTGGCGCGGGATGGTGATAATTGGAGGTGTCCGCGCGTCATCGCAGATATCTGCACTTTTTACCTTGTATGTATTACCAGCTACGCATAGCGATAGAAGAACGATTAGGACTCGAAAGCTTGACAAACTGCTTGCGATGGTCGCACATGCGCGAATCTAAATTCTCGCGCGCAGATTGGTTGCCTAGCCCAGTGTGAGCCCTGTACAAATCAATACTGCCTTTTTCAATAGGGGCGAATTAACGTTAGAAGCGTGAGTGTTGTTCATTCCGGCCCGTGTCTTGTCGCGGTGCATCTGTGGAATCCTGGCCCATTGGAAAGCTTTGGAAGCTGAAGACACACCTCCACCTTCGCAACTTTTGTATTGATGTGCTATGGTTTAAATTTCTTATAGATTGTTGTTTGTTCGGTTCCTTGCTGCCATAATGGCGCGCACGAATATATCAGGGGGAGATGTGACAATGTATACCTTCCTTTCTACTTCTCTTTTCTTTTCTTATACCGATCTGCGTGCCCGATACAACAGGTATATGTACGCATCATCATCATCGACGCCGTCGTAATTGTACCACGCTCGTGCACTCAAATGACGGAAGGCGATTTGAAGAGCGACTCGGCATTGTCACGTGATTTGCCGAAGTTACAACACGGCGTGCCTAGATCGAAAAAAAAAAAAAAGATGTTTCGTTTAGTTTTATTGCGCAGTGTGCATATGTGCCCTTTGTCTGTTGCTAGCGCGAAGTCGCTGTTGCCGCCATTTTCGGCCGGCGGTGTTAACATAGGTTACAGCGAATTGCGGGGACTGTGAGTGATTGGCCTCTCGGACTGACGAGAAGAGTTAAATGGCGCTGTCACCGCCACGATACGGCGGAGGCCTCCTCGCGTGCACGCGAATTTGCAAACGACGCGTTCGACGTTCTGGTAAATATTTCAGTGCGATCATATATCACCTGATGCATCTCAACGACATGCATGTGCTTAAGGCCAGAATGGGAGGGTCCGAACTTTCGTCAATGCATATATATAGTTGTGATTGGTCGACCATCGTATAGCTATACCGTCGATTGCTGTTCAAACGACTTTCTTATAGGCGAAACCCACTGTATTGCAATTGTAATAGCATAGGCATGCAGATGCACATCTGCTGATCGAGATTAGAACCTCTGCGGTTCCGCGCGGGAGGGGGATATTTGTGTCAAGAAGGCCGCGCGCGCTTACCGTCACTCGGCTTCTTCGATCGTCTTAAGGCGGGCGTAATGTGTCAACCGCGAACAGAAAAGGGAGCCGATCCTGGCGGTAGTGCAGAAAGGGTCCAAGCGCAATGGCACATAACCCATGTGAACTAGCGAAGCTGAGCCTGGATAAGTCTAGCTAAGCATGATTGGGCTATACTTAAGCTTAATCAGTCATTGATAGCCAATCGATAGCTAATCGAGAATTGATCAGTAATCAATTAATTCCGGAAAATGCTGGGGATGACTTGGTAGTGCTTAGCCTAGCCCAAATACGTGGCCAATACCTTGCGATAGCCAATCAATAGCCCATCAGTAGCTAATTGATAATCGATAAATACTCAATAAATTCTGGAAAATGCTGGGGATGACTTGGTAGTGCTTAGCCGAGCCCAAATACTTGGCCAATACCTTGCGATAGCCAATCAGTAGCTAATCAATAATCGATTAATAATAAGTAAATTCCGGAAAAGCATAACCCGTAAGGCCAGGACCAGCTCGGTGCCGATCAGCTCCGCTGTTTCTTTAGCCTTGCGCCACTATAGTGCAAGCTACGCAAACTTTCTTTAATTATGGGGTTTTACGTGCCAAAACCATGATCTCATTATGAGGCACTCCGTACTGTGGTACTCCGGTATAATTTGGACCACCTGGGTTACCTTAACGTGCACCTAAATCTAAGTACACGGGTGTTTTCTGCAGATCATCCCCATAGAAATGCGGCCGCCGTGGCCGGGGTTCAATCCCGCGACCACCATAGCCACTAAGCAGCCACGGCGGGTGGTCACTTGGCTTCTGAATCCCGCCGCAATCGGTTGTCTTCTGACGCACTTTGTAGCTTCCGCAGTGTTTACGCACGTTCGAGAAGACCGTGAGCAGAGCTTGCCTGATGTTTGCGTTCACAACTACGTATTCTCCCCTATATATGGCACAGCCTGTCGGCGACTCCTTGTTTTCGGGCAGTAGCGGCGACATCGGCCAATCTTGCGCGAGCCCCCAACTTTCGGTGCCATGTGCAACTACATTCCAGCACAACCATAAGAGGCCAACAGATATTGAAGCCAAGGTAAGTGTATAGGGGAAGTTATCTGTACTTTTTCGTTCAAGTGTAGAAATGAAAGATGATCGTTTCTACACTCCGATTAAGAACAACAAATAACTTTCCCTACGCTTTCCCTGGCTTCATTGGAGAGCTTTAGATTAGGGGACGCAAGCGGCTCGCGCACGCAAGAACTAGGGGCCACGGTGCTGCTCATGCGCAGACACATAAGGGTCTGCGCATGCGCAGTACCGTGGGCCCTAGTTATTGCGTATACGCAAGCTGTTTGTGTCCCCTAATCTAAAACACTCTAATATCTGTTGACTCCTTATGGTTGTGATTAACAAAAAAAAAAAAAAGGGGGGGGGGGGGGGGGGGGGCTCGGTTCCCCTTCTCGTTCCAGCATGTATACTTCTTGCTTTCAAGTTCTTGCGCACCTTTAGCCAGGCCTCTGCCGTCGTTGAATCTCGCCTTGGAAGTATATACCTCGGCCTCCCGAGCCCGTGCGCGCGTGTCCGGGTGGTTGGCGCCTTCTGCGAGCCGCACAATGGCCAGATCAATCACCGGCCGGCGGTCCTTTCTCACCTCTGCGCCTTCGCCGACGCTTGGCTTCTCGGGGTCCCAGACGCGGGGAGGGGCGGCCGTGCCGGGCCCCTTTCCTCGTTCGGCCACCTTTCATGCCGCGGTGCATTTTTTCCCCTCCACCATGCCGCCTTCTTTATTAACTTCTTCGCCACGCGACGCAGAGGCGGAGCTTGCCAGTCCGGGTGAGCGAGGCCGTTTTTACAGAGGGGAGGGGGGGGGGGGGGGTGTTTCGGCGTCGCCTAGCGCCGCGCGGTCAGGCGGCGGGCGGGTTCAAAACAAACGCAGATGACGGTGGCATCGTTCCAAGTCGCGAGGCTGTCACTGATGCGGGCCACAGCGCGCGCCGCCAATCGCATTATGCGCGGCTGCCGCGGTACAAAAGAAGAGCGATGCACTTCGCCCCCGTGTGCGTCAGTAGGTTCTTGTGGGCCACACCAGCGCCGGGCCCTCTGCGCTCGGTGGCTGGTGTTTATGCCAGGTTTCGGCGAAATCCTCAGGCTCCTGAGCTTCGCCCAGAAAAATCCGGGGGCTTCAGAACGATATGCTTCGCACGTGGTCTGCGGAATGCGTATATTTCACAAGTGCTACAGTCGAACCCGGATATATCGAACTAGAAGGTGCCCTACAAATAGTTTGATATATCAATAATTCGATATATAAAATAAAAATATACAAAAATTTTGAAGGGTATTTTACAGCTGTTTGTTATATACGATAATTCGTTATATCCGGGTTCGTTATATCCAGGTTGGACTGCATAAATAGGGCATGCTAATTTGTGAACAAGGGCTGCGTGAACAGCGAGGACATAGGGGGGGATCACGAGTGACTTCAGCCAAATTTTGTTGCACAAATACGCGCAGATATACACGGTGCTTTATTTTAATGCTAACATAATTTTTGAAAATCGCCTGTGCCAGATTGCACAATTCTACTCCCCGTACTGGATTACCGGGAAAAGCGGACATTAATAACGCTTGTTTTTCATTCAATCAATCATTTATTATACATTAATACAGTTACAAAGTAATAGTAATACAGAAGGAGTTCTCAAAGTAAAATTTACTTAATTACTGATTACATTACGGCACATATATTGGCATTTACGAGTTTTAGTCTGCGAGTTCCATCCATCAGCTTCAATATATGCATTAATTCCAAAAGTGTGCAACGAAATCCATTAGCACGAGGTTGCGGGACCAAAATCCCGGCCGGGTCGGCCGCTCTCGATGGAGGCGAAATGCAAAAACGTCCGTGTCCCGTGCATGGGGGTCACTGTTAAAGATCCCCTAGTGGTCAACATTAATCCGGAGTACCCCGCTACGTATAACTGCCTTAAAATCAAATCGTGGTTCTGCCACGTAAAACCCCAGAATTCAGTTCAATTCAACGAAATGCATTGGCGTACCAGTTATTTTTGTCATACAAAGCACAAGAAGCAGGGGTGTGCGATTATTCGAAATTTCGAATAAACCCGACAGTCTTTGCTCTTCAATTTGTATTCGATTGGAAACTTCACTGTTCGAAGTTGTCGAATATTCGCTTCTGTTCGAATATGAGGAATGACCACGCGTATTGGAGTCTACAGTGAGAAAGACCGACGTTAGTGGTGACTGTTCCGAATGATTCTGCTGCAGAAAATCCGCCATTGTTGCATGCACAGAGGCTATGAGTTGAGCGCATGGAACATATTATGTCTGCTTAATGACTTCGACATTCAGCAAGGATGTCTAGCATTTAGACTGCCTATCAATTTGCTGTCTCGCACAGCAATTTATTCTGCTGTTCTGTTTCATTGCTGTCGTTATCATGCACGATGCACCATGGATGCCGGATGAGTTGACACCGGACGGCCAGATGTGATAAGCATAAGTGCATCAAATATAACGGAAATGTAAGTTCTTTACAGTGAAGCTGTTAAGGGCTCAGTCTCCGATGGTCGTGCCCGTGTGTAGAAAAAAAAATCTCGCAGTTTCACCTGAAAGGCGAAGCATCAATTGCGATAACAAAATTGTAGAGAGCTATACGGAGTAATGATATTAGCTTTATCAGCTGTATAAACTTGGACATGCAGCAGCACCGGCAACACGCAGAACTGTTGTCGACGCCGTCGGCGTTTTGCCCGCGTTCGCTCAAAATGCGTGCGGCGTTGGTGACTGTTGCCGGAGCCTCTGATATAAATAGGCACTTAGTGCCGCAGCTAAACGTCGCCTCCCTTCCCTCCCCCCCTCCCCCACGGCCTCTCGCGCGTAGGAAGAAGGCGCGTTTGCTCTACATATATGGTGATTCTAAAGGAGGAAAGAGACGCCTATACTTCTGCAGCCCGTAAGCGAGCACGGCGCAGAACGCGCGTTTGTTCTCCGCCGTGCGTTCACTCCCCGTGAAAGCGCGCGCAGCGCCCTTTCACTCGCACATACAGCGTTCGGCGCGCGGCGACGATTTCATCTCCACTGACGTCATACGGAACCTCACGGCGACGGCGACGCCGACGGCAGAAATCTGCTTTTGAGTGTCCATATAATTTTTTTTTTCGAAAGCTTGCCCTTAGGCATAATACAAAGCATATCAAAAATACACGGACTTGATTCATGTAAAAAATCCAGAAGTGAGTCCATATAATTGCTATCGCAATAAAACTCTCATTGGCCGTATGCTGTATGTGCGAATGAAAGCGCACGAGGGACGCGCGCTTTCACGGGGAGCGAACGCACGGCGGAGAGCAAACGCGATTTCTTCCGTCGCGCGAAAGGCCGTGGGGGGACGGGAGGGAGGAAGGGGAGGCGATGTTTTTAGCTGCGGCACCAAATGCGTATCTTGCGACCGGGCGCAAGGGAAACTGGCGACTCAATCACAGTCTGAGAAGATTTAACATAAAAGGCATGCGCTTCCGGTGTTTTGTTTCGTGACATTCGTTTATGGGCTGTCATTCTCAAAATTCTGAGGAGCTGTATAAACTTGGACATGTAGCAGCACCAGCAACGCGCAGAACTGTTTTCGACGGCGGCGGCGTTTTGCCCGCGTTCGCACCGAACGCGCGCGGCGTACGTGACGTGTTTCTGAAGACCGTGCCAACCTTTGCCGTGTACCCTATGGCGGTCTACTGTAGCGACCATAAGGCCATGGTCCCTGTGGTCATGTATAGCATTTCTCATTCTTTAATAGTTCTAACAACCAATTACACCATCGCATCTTAATAGTCATAATTGGAAATACATAATTCCCACCATAGTACAGCTTCGCTGGTTCCATCTCCACCCCATGCAGTGGAAGGGCTGACAGTTTTTTTCTTGTTTTCTTTCTCTCTCTGTGTCTATTTTTTTAACCAGACAAACTTAAAGCGGTCTTTATATTTCATTTTGTTTAGAAATAAGAAAATATTCAGTATTCGATGCGATATTCGAAGTTCGTCTTTCTTGGATATTGTTGCTCGCTATATAGCTAGCACGTGGAAAAGCTACTGCATGTAATTCGCAAGAAGCAGCCACTTCTGGTAGCCATTTCCTTCCTTCATCAGCGTGCCGTTCTTTGGAAAGTCGTGGTCTCGTCTCGTTATTACACTTAACAGTGTTGCAAGGTAAATCGGGCGTACTATATACACATAAGCGTCTGTCGAGCATTGCAGCCTACGCGAGATACCGCAATTGTGGCGCGCTGCTCAAGAATGCGCTCATCAGCAGCGCCGTGAATGGATATGCTCTCACGAAACACGTCGGCGTAGACGTAATGCGACCGGATGCTTAACGGCATAGGCGGGTGCTGTATAAGGATTTCTTTTTTTTTTCTTGGATTCTATTCATTCAACATTCATTTTATAAGATGGTCCATCCTTTTGATCACGCAGTCCGGGCGTCATGCGAGTCAATTGCGAAGGGCAAGAAAGAAAGTGAAACGAAAGCGATTTTTAACCAATTAAGGCCATTAAGGCCCCAAATCTCGTGTTTTGTAACGGTTCTTTTCATTTTCCACGCTCGTCAACTGCTTGCGCGCACACGCTATATCACCAGCATCGGCCCACTAGACTGATATGGAACGAATAGAATCGGACGAAGAGAATCCTTACTGTATACGACTCCAGGGCTATACTATACATTGAAAGTTATTTTCTTATCATACACCGGTCCATGACCGCCTGATCCCTATGGTAATTTGGGCGGAGTGTCGCGAACACCAAAAAGCCTGTTCACCCCGATCCATGACGTCATGCTACCTGGCCCGAAATTTCCATTGTCAAGCCTGGCGTGACGAAAGTGGTGACGTCGAAGTCACCGCTGCTTACTCGGGAGCATGGTGTAAGATATATACTCTTTAGGTGAGGACACTCGCCAGACTCGATCGACCAGATAAAGTAGCAAAGGCGCGCGCCGATCTGCCCGGTGACGGCAGCGGATACCTATCGGCAGTACGACGCAACCTCAACACAGAAAGCTTTTTATTGGTTTAATCTCCCGTTGTTATAGCAGCCGGCGGTTCGCGGGAAATCCGAAATGATTGAGTGCCGCACGAAAGTAGAGGTCACCTTAAAGTCCCTATATAAGAAAAGTACCGCCATCTACTCTTTCCTCGGCCGCCTCCTCTCCTAAAGCGCTTGCTTTTTTCTTTACTTTTTGCTTGCGAAAGCCAAGTCGACGGTGGCGCACCTAGAAAGTCCACGTTGAAGCTTTCAGGCCGGGCGCGCGCCGCCGCCGGCGACTGCGCAGCTGCGCAGAGGACTTTCAACATGGCTACAGTGTTCTAGTACACTGTAAACATGGCTCTGAGGCGAAAAAAAAGAAAATATAAAGAAATGAAAAGCGCGCGCTATCATCGTCCAATCGGAGATACAGGAGAGAGAGAAGCGGCGTTTATCAAAGGATGGCGGTACTTTTCTTATATAGGGACTTTAGGTCACCTGGGAGAGGGCATGCGCGCGTTCCTTGTCGGCGCACGCTCTCGCGTGCGTTCTAACTGAAGTTGCGTCGTTCCGCCGATAGGTATTCGCTGCCGTCACCGCCCCGATAGACGCGCGCCCGTGCTACTTTATCTGGTCGATCGCGTCTAGCAAGCACGCCGAGAAGTGTCCCCACCTAAAGAGTATATATCTTACACCGTGCTCGGGAACATGCATCCCCCTTAGATTCTGTATGGCAGTCGGGCAAAGCAGCATGACGTCATGGATCCGAGTGAACAGGCCTTGTGCTATGTCTGTTGGCGTCGTTCGCACCACTGACGAAATTGGCGAAGCACGAGAAGGAATAGCATCGGAATAGAATCGTATGCCCAATCCCGGTCGTAGAACCCTACAGCGTCGGCGTCGCGGTGACACTGTTGCGAAATTTTGGTGGGCCGCGCCCGTTTCCTGCTGTTCCCGACAGATGCAAACGGAAGAGGCCTGGCAGAGCCACGTGCGACGTCACGTGGCCTGTTACGTTACGTTGTACATCAGCTTTTCTTCCCCTCACTTTTAAAATCTACCTCACCCTTCTCCTTCTTTCTCCCTCTTATGCTTTATTTGCTTTTATTTTAGAGCCCGTGCTTGTTGCACAAAGCGTGACATCTCGGGTCCCGTGGGTCTCAATTTTTTTCTTCCTCTCCGCAGGCTCTTCCCTTTTGCGATGGCGGCGCATGCGCGCTTCTGGTTCAACGAACCGGGGTTACGTGTCCGAAAGCGCATCACGGCCTCGTGTTGGCTGTATTACTCGACCCTTCCCCCCCCCCTCTTGTAGATGATTTCTCACCCGCCTCCGACTCGCCGCATGCGGTGCTTCTCGATCAGCGGCGGCGGCGGCGGCGTTTCCGTGGGAAGGGATGCGCGGCGCGTCGTCGCCGGCGTCCGCCTTTTATCGGAAACTGCGTGGCTGACGGCGATGCGGTTCTGTCGATGCTGTTGCTGTGGGAAACTGCGAGGAGGCGCCTCTCCGATTCCGCGTCCTTAGCGCCGTAGAGCTGGGAAAAAAATGGAGGAAAACGACCTGGGCACTTTTCCTCGCAGCTGCTCGCAAAGCAGAAGTCTTATCTTCTATATATTCTGCGCTGAGAACAACAACGCAGTTTCACTGCGAGACGCTAAATAGAGTATAGCAGGTGCGCGGACACGCACGTGGTTTCAGCTTGCCCGTAAACGTTTCAGCCTTCACGGAAGAACGTGATATCGGAGACGTGGACGGCACCGATGAAGATGATGATTATTTCTGTTGGTATATCCCCTTCTAAACCGGGCTGTAATGGGGCGGCGACTAAAACAGTCACATAGAAGGCCTGAGCGAATCAAGGCTTTGCTGCATTTATTACAGTCTAGCACTTTGTCTATCTTTCCTTGATCTTATTTTCTTTTCATTGATATCACTATATGTATTGTACGTGTATACCTATTATACCTATGACGATTTACGACCCCGGCTCTTTCGATCTCTTCCCTGCTTTTTCACCACCGATACCTCGCTTTGCTTATCTTGACTGCTGACCAGTCAGTGCTTCCATTCGGTTCGAATGTCAACTCTTCTGGAAGGTACATCGTTTTCTACGGGTCTTGTTTGGTGAATATCTTGACATTCCATTATGATGTGCCGAGTCGTTTCCGAACTTTAGCGGCAGACGTCTTATACCGTTGCGAATACTTGCTCCGGAATATTTTTGTCCTCGGTTATATCCAGCTCGGGCCTCTAACAGCAAGACCCTTTCTGTTATCATACAGATTGTCTCCCCTGATTCCTTTCTTGCCCTGTTTGTAAATATCCATGGTCTTTTCGTTTCCGCGCTGCAATATCCGCGCTGCATTTGCCCCTATTCGTTTGGCGTATACAGTAGTGTATGTGTACAAATGTCTGTATAAGTTATAACAGTCACACATAATTATATTGTCTTTTGGGGTTCAAGATTGTGCCCCTTCTCACTGTGTCACATCAGCTGATGAAGGTAAATTAACGCGAGGTAGCTGAATCATTCTGTGGGCCACCTTTGCCATCGCGCCCGAATCGGCGATGGCTAAGCTCGCTGATATTGAGCCATGCCTGTAGGCACGACGGAACGGATTGCTGATTCAGTCCGCAGACCATATCGATAGCAGGACGTGGCTCAGTGCGCCACCGAATCACGCTGCATGCACGCATGCATGGACGCCACAGTTGGCGACGCTATGTATATTCGTTGCAGCTCATTCACGTGACCTTCGGCTGCGGACTATATATGTGTGTCAGTCGACGCCGGACATCGATCGCGGGCCTGTTTACGGAAGGACGACGAGTATCGACCCTCAACATTGTGATGCCCGATATTTATACGAGTGCTATAGGAGCCCCCTGTGTATACGAGGTGGCTTTCCCTCGGAAAACGATCACCATCCAGTTGACTGCGATTCGTGGATTAACTGATTTATTTATTTTTTATAATTACCTGTACTGTCATTTATACGGTATTGTTTACTTTGCAATATATATAACAACAGTGAAAACACTAATAGTAATCAAGACTGTGCATCCGTTATGACCGCACGTGACATATTTGTCTGCGTTGTGATTTAACGTCGTGCTTGAGAGATAACGGATGCATGGAGGAACGAGGCTCTGGTTCCCTGCAGGGAGCACTGCGCTCGTCAAAGTTCCATTCGTTTCCCACGAATATCGCCTCTCGTTGGCGTAGAGCAGGCAGGTGTTTTCGGGCACTGTTAATTTAGGAACATGGACGGGGCTTCATATAAGCTCAGCTCTGCGTGATAACGGCGCTCGAGGCATCTCATACGTGCTGAAGCCACGACGTCTCACTTTTCACGTTGGCCTTGGAATTCAGCCTTACCGCGTAATTAACGGGTCAGGGTACTCCTGCATATCAGACTTTCACTGACCGAGACGAACCGGCTAAATTGTCTGCATGTACAAATAGTTGTTGCACAGCGCCGACCACTTTTCGGGTAACTATAATATAGCAAAAAAGTTACACGCTAGCGGTATGACGGAGATCATGCGGTGTTTCCGAGTCCTGATATATGCATAAGCGTGTACCGCAGGTTTTCACGTCCCCTGATTAAGTATAAATAATTAAGTATAATAGGTCTTGCGCAAGATTACACCGGCACTAAAGAGAAACCCTCTCTGCATCATCCCTTCTATTTTTTCCCTTTCCGTTTTGAAATTGTTGTGGGCCTCCTCGACAAGGGCATATATAACGCCTCTGCCCGTCTCTCCTGAGCCGAATAACTATATACTATACTGCACTACTACAGCAAAACCGCGTTATAACGAAGTTAAAGGAGAGGCAGAATTACTTGGTTATATCCATTACTTCGCTATATCCATGCATGCAGTATTGCATATACTGCAGTATGAATCTTTATGGGAACTTTAAGGGGAATTTCACTTTGTTATATCACTTTTTGTTATAACGTGGCTTGAGTGGCTATTACTACTATACTATCAGTTGAGACTGCCCAAAGTGTTCTTTCAAAACTACACTTTCGTTAATTTCGCGGTAAATATATGTCAATGTCAAAGGTCAAGCTTTCTTTCTTGCCTTTTTTTTTCGTGCCGGAACCCCAGCGCCGGTACGTCAGCGTGACGTCACGAATGTCAGTGTATACTTCCTTAATTGTTGCGGGGCCGTTGGGGCGCTGTAAATCGAAGTTTTTGGTTCGTTTAGACTGCTATACAATGCCGCCGACATTTACCGATAAAAAATAAACTTGCCCCGAGCGGACGCCGCCGAAATCTATAACGTCACGGAGAGCTGGTGACGTCATAGATGACGTCACTGGTGCGGGATTTTAAAGGCGGCATCGCCACCCGTCTTTCGATTTTAGCGCCTTCTGTGGATTACATGTAACAAGCCTGTTCTCACGGCCGTGAGAGAGCTGCTTTTGCCGTTTTGTAGTAGGACAATTTACTAAAACAGCTCAATTTTTTTTTATATATATTTTGTGTTCCTTTAAAACCGGAGTACAGCGGGTACAGGAACCACCGACGAAACGGGCGTAGCAAAACATTTTATTCGCCACTTCACATAGAAACGTCAGAACGTGTCTCCAACGGTGTTGGACGCGCCCGACTGCAACCCGCCCGGATGTATGCGCTATAGCGCGCATACATGATTCACAACGATGGGGGCGTCCCAGATGGGGTCGTTATTTTGCGCGAAAGCGATATATGCGTTGGGCTGAAACTTTTCTACGAGGTATTTTCGCCGCCGTATTGGGTTTTCTTTTTTTTCCTTTTTTTTTTTTTTCAAATGGCAGTGTCCATTAAACCGGTAGCGAGCCACCACGCTTAAAATAATTGATTGTCGCAGGCTTTCGCATCTTACCCTGACTTATGAGGGGCGTCTCGGCGCGATGTAAGCGTCTCTGTCTCCAGTTGTGCTTATTGATCTTCGTTTGTCTATTGATTCGCGCTTGCTTCTTTTCTTTCTTTTTTTTTTTTCTTTTCGTTTTTTTTAACCATGCATACATCGCACAATTTCGATCTACCACCGGTCTATATAGCCGGTCTATATAACTATAGTCTGTAAATATACTTTCGGAATCCGCTCTGTTTGTTGCCGTCATCCGGGATTGCCACCTTTCGTGTGCGCAAAGCGAAATTAAAAGCGAGTTTTTTAAACGTCAAGATTAGGTTCACGCGACGTTAGCTCTGTGAGCTCATTTTGGTGTTGCAGCAAAAGTGAGCGACATTTCAAAACCTTGTCACGTGGTGTTCCTCGTGGAGAGGAAAACCGGGTCCATATAGCAGCATGCGGGGTGGTGGGAAGGCGTGACCCTGAATGAATGCCAAGGTCACGGCGGGCCCGTCACGCCCCGTGGGCTACTGCGCGCCACTCATGAGTCACGCCCGGCTCGCGCCACCGGAAAAAGGAAAAGGGGGGCGTCTCCTCCATTGGCTGTGCCACGCACGTGACCGGAGCGTTTTTAACGAGCCCCTCCCGATTCGCACCGGCGGGTCGTTAAACGATAGACTTGATACTCGCGCGGAAGCGGTTTCCTGGCGTGACAGTCGGAAGGCAACTTCACGAAGGTCTTCGTATGGATCGAGAGACCGATTCGTGGCTCTGCGCGGGATTCAGGGTGCAGTTCGTCACTTCTGCGTCACGAATCACGAGACTACAGGTGTCAAGTGACAGACAACACATTTTTAAGCACATCTTCTTTTGTTCTCTCTCTATCTCACCTCCCCTCCCCCTGGCCCGTTTATTTCATTTTTTAATGTTGTGCTCATGACCACAAGTACCTAGAGGCTCAATTTAATACCTGCGATAGCGTATGCGAAAGTTTCAACCGAATTTTTCATTTCCACCACCAAAACCACCTATTTCGAGCTCGCGGACACCGACAGTAGCCACTGTACCGACAGGCAGCTCTGACAGTTCAAAACAGTGGCTATACCGTGTCGCAAAAATCGAACTGGAAACGAATGCAACCCTCTCCAAAGCAGTAAAACTGCGTTTCTTTTTTTTTTTTCATTATGTCATTTATTTTCTCTTGATTTCTTCTTTTGCGAGTGTGTGTGTTTACGAGTGAATGTAGAAGCGCTTAGAAACCTTATGTTCGGGCTTTCTGGTGCGCTACGGTTGGGACGAACAGAATGATGCAGCATGTGTAAATAATAATAATAATAATAATAATAATAATAATAATAATAATAATAATAATAATAATAGTAATAATAATAATAATAATTTTTTAAATGTCGTGCTTGCTAAGATTGAAGTGTGTAGGTTAATTAGGCGCTAAATGAATATTGCCGAACTGTATTTTTGGGCTCCTTTAAATGCCTCATATGAAATGCGTCGAAAATTGTTCTTGTGTCTGTGAATGGCGGCAGCGTCTTTATATTTGGAGAGAACGGGAAGCATGTTATGGGTGATGTTGAAGTTTGTAGATTAATTAGGGGGCTTTGAAAATAGTTGCTATAAATATTCGTTTCATTCTACGTTAGAGGCGTTACACGACGCACGAACGAGTCACCGAGGTTTACTCTAGGGTGGTGGGAATGTTATGGGTGATGTACGGACAGCGTCTATATACGCTATGTGAGCTATTGCAGAATTTGTAGGGAAAAGAAGAAAAGTACTATATTAATTCATTATATTCATATGCAATGTCATATGCAATTCATATGCAATGTCCTGGGAAAACTATAAATGCGGCACCGAGTTCACACTTGGTTGGAAAATGTGGTGCGTTAGGGACCGCGATGTGCTACCAAAGTTTAACATTTGTGGTTTAATGCTTTCTTATCGACATTCTTATTTTTTTGAAGATACGAAGCATGTACGTAGAATGTTTTTCTCGGTGTCCTCGGAAAACTGAACATGTCCAGGCAAAGTAATGTATATACATTTAGGTGCTAGAAAGCGTTACATATGCAATGTTTCCCAATGTCCCAGCTGCGATAACTATATAATAATGTGGCATCGAGTTCACATTTGGTGAGGGGGGAGAATGAGGCAGTGAACGTTATAGAGGTGATGTGTGCAGAAAGTTTAATGTTTGTGGTTCAATTACAGGCTTCGCAGTGAATTAATGGACCGCTCGAAAGCGTCATAACAAGCGTTATACACATGTACACGTGTCTTCACAGTGACCTTGGAAAACGAAATGTTTCACCGAGTTTAAATTTGCAGGATATGGGGGACGCGTGTAGAGAGAGAGACATGATGATGAGGAGGAAGGCCGGCAGGTTAACAAGATGTTAGAATCCGGTTTGCTATACCCTGTACTGGGGTAGGGAAATAGGGGTTAGAAAAAGTACAGGGAGAGAGAAAGAAAGGAAAGCACACCTGCTCGATCGAGGCGCTGAGCCGTGCTCCTTCAAGGGCTGCTGAAGATAGCGCCAACCTTTCCTTTCTCAAAATGAACCACTTAGTAGTGATGCAGTGCAGATATTGCGCAATGAGTATGCTATAGAAACGCAGTGATATGGCAACGAATGCCTGTTTCCACATGTCGCGCGAAGCAGCGCTCTGATATGTGACGTATGGAGAGCTCTGACTTAAGGTACACTATCGACCAAAAAACGTTTACGGACCAGGAGATCTCAGAAAACGCCAAATATCCGTGCAGCCTTTGAAAGTAGCCAGTAAAACCGTACGTCATTGTTCGCATATACTAGTAGAGACTGGAAATGGGAATACCAGGCTGGGCGTTTTGAGACTGCGGAGATATTCAGCTTTTTGTCAGATCCCTTGGTCCGTAAACTTCTTTTGGTCTATAGTACGTTCAGACTGCGTACGTAATGTGCAGATGTTTCGCTAGAAACGGAAATGCAAACGTAAAAAGTGCAACTAGATTGTTCAGATTACAATCGTATGAAGAGAGCGCAACAATCTTCACGCACGCGAGTGTATTTGTTGGAAGGCCCGCTACACATTTATACGTTTCATACAGATACGACACTTGCATGCGGTATGGCCAACAATCGCGGTGGTTTCGGTTTTAAATTTCCGGTGACGCGACTTCCGGCATGCCCAGTGCGTAAGAGGAGGCACTGATAGTATAGAGGTGGTGCGTATGTGCGTTTGTGTTCCACTGAGGCGCAACTGGCCAGCTCACGTTTTGATTGGCCGGTCGAAAGCGTAACGTATCCAACTGACAATGTGGACGACCAGATTTGTTAACGATCTTAACGCTAGCCACGCGCAATACAGGCTTTACGACAGATGCGCGCTTTGCTAACGTTACGACCACAGTCTGAACGTATACAGGGTGTCCCAGCTATCACGCAGCACGATTTAAAACAAAGAGGAACGGCGTTACGCGAAGCCAACCTAGTGCGTATTGTTTCCAGTACAGTGGAGTAGCCGCCAGTAATGTTTTCGTTACTGAGATTTAATTAATTAATTGTAATTAATTATCTACTCGAGCAGTACTGTCCTAATTATCAAAGTGTCAATGAGAAAGTTGTAGATCAACATGAAAAACTCCCGATACAGCTTTATGTTGCTCAATACGTGCTACACAAATGTGTTTTTGCGAGTGTGAAAGAAGCCCGCGAATACACGCAGAATTGCCGCACGACTGGCCGCTCGAGGCACTTTGCGTGTATTCGCGGGCTTCTTTCACGCTCGGAAAAACACTTTTATGTAGCACGTATTGAGTAACAGAAAGCTGTATCGAGAGTTTTTCATGATTCTCTACAATATTCTCATTGACACTTATTAGGACAGTACTTCTCGAGTTAGATAATTAATTACAATTAATTAAATCTCAGTAACGAAAAAAAATACTGGCGGCTATACTCCACTGTACTGCAAACAATACGCACTAGGTTTGCTTCGCGTAACACTGTTCCTCTTTTTTAAAATCGTGCTGCGTGATAGATGGGACACCCTGTATACATTTAGTGTGGGGTTTTAGCTTTCGCTGTAGGTGCGTGCTTATAGTGTGGACAGCGGCTGTTCTTCACGCGATGCCCGCTTCCCTGAGCACGTAATTACGGGGAAATCCGTCCGCGGTATCACGCATGGCTTCCCGTGTGACAACCGACCGCGCGCCATTGCAGTGGAAGGCGGGCCCCGAGAGGAAAGGGTTGTGCGTCATTGGGGCGGTTCGTCGAGACGCGCGTGCTTGCGTGCGGGCATTTTGAGCAGAAGCCATATTTAAGACTTCCGCCCTGCGTTGATCAGGGCCGAATCGCACTCAAAACAAATCTAGGACGGACAATGGTTGCGGCATCTTATATAGACCGCTGATATGTCGCCAATTTAAATATGGAGAAACACTAAGTAATCTAAGACTGCTAGATTACTCTTTCAATTCTCCCACTTTTTTTTTTTTCTTAGAACGGGAACGCTTGTATAAAGCAACGGCAAGACTCCCTGTTTTCGTATTCGGCTCCCACATCGCGCGGCAATTAACCCCATTGTCATGCCGTCATTCCATCATTATCGTGCCATCTTCGTCGTCTTCATGCCTTCATGGTCGGTTAGATCGTCGTTATTCGCTAGAACGACAATGTGGGCTTGTTGGTATTGCATGACAGAGAACTGGTTGTAGCGCTAAAAGACAGGTACAGAAGGACAAGCGACATGCACACACGAAGCGCTGTGTGTGTGTCTCCCTAGTGCCTTTAGCGGTGTACAACTTCTCTGTCGTTATTCCGTCGTCCGACGCTGTGCATGCATCCGCCCAATGTGGTGCTTGCATTTAAAAGTACATAAAAGAGAACCTCACATACCCGCCTCACAGAGAAGGCACCACAAGCCTCAAATGAATTCACTTGATTTTTGACCTCCACGGGGGAATAACGATGTCTTCAATAAGCCTCATACTGCTAATGAATGAGGCTTCGGCTTCTTTCTAGCTGCAGCCATACGATCCAAAAGGCATATTTCACTAAAAAATTTGGGCCGAGCAGCCTGTGTCAGTTCGCCAAACAGATTCGTGATGTCTGTTCCTCAAGAAACAAGCAGCAGTAAATTGCTCAAGTGAGTTGAACGTGTAGCACGGGAACAGTGAATAAATATTGGTAAATTCCTTTGCGTATTCTGCAAATAGGTGTAAGCCTCAATTAGCTTTATTTCAAATTACCGCCACTTGAAATTAACCGGTGAGAAACGGCCTAATTTTGAGAAGCAGTTAAAGGAACAATTGGTGTTGCTTGAATCTAAACTGCACTGTCAGGTCCTCGTGTTACTGCCGAGCGTTTCTGTGAAGAAATGAAAAATTAGATATACCATGAGCTACATGTCATAAGCAAACACGTTTTAATGGGTTAAAATCAAGGTAAATCTAGCAGTCATATGTAGCAGACATAGTGACATGCTCGTTGCGCCACTGCAGGTATGGTAGCCTAACTGGATTCTTATGTGCTATGTTTATGCGTTTATGCTTTTATTAGTCACGTGCTATTTATGCCTTTTTATTAGTCCCTCAATCTACAAAGTCTAGATCCGCTCATGAAAAAACACGCAATGGGTTCGTCTGAGCTCCTTCGGCTGGCACTGCAGCGTTTCCCTTGAGAAATAAATTGTCGTCTAGGAAATAAGCTCTTTGAATAAGTTTGCGCGAATGAAGACGTCGTAAAATGTATTTGAGATGACCGTCATAAGTATACAAGCACAGGGAACGACAGCGAACAAACGGAAACACTGCAGAAGGCGCCCGGACAGCGCCCGAACAGCAGCAGACGACAGGCGCGAGTCCGTGCCCTGACGTCACGCTGGATGGATGGATGGATGGATGGATGGATGAGGCTGAACCCTTTAAATCGGGCGGTGACATACGCCACCTAGCCATGACCACCTAGCCATGACGCGAGCGGCGCTCGCAGCGCCCCTCTAGGTCGTTCTCGGGGCTGCCGGTTCTCGGCCAGACGAGTCGGGCTTGTTCACTTGCGTTTCAATAGCGGTAACGTGTGCTCATCACTACTAGTAGGATGTGTATGTCGTCTCAAGGTAGAAAACAAGCGCGTTGGCTCCAATACGCGATGACTCATTCCATTTCTCATGGACAGGCATCCTAGCTATGGTATCCTATCTAATGAAGCAGACGACGGCCTGTACGCAGCTGATGATGGAAGCGAGCGACGCTTTTGACGGAATAACTCTCCACGTTGAGCTAACTGCTTTATTTTTACTGAGGAGGAAAGCTGTTTTGCTTTATGAGGAACGTTAAGTTCAGTGCTTTCATTTCAATTTCTTAGGCAAAAGGTCAAATTTGCGTCACGTTACGAAAGCAAATCGGGGCCATCGGCGCCGTATTGTAAGCGTCGCGCCTACGTCACGCCTCGGAAGAAAACGGTGGAATGTCCGAAATAGAGCCCCAGGGCAATGTCGTCTGCAAATCGTCGGTTGCCAATATTCGCCGTTGATCCTCACTCGAACCCTAATCCTTCTGGTTTAATAGCAGTACTTCTAAGCAAGCAGTTATTAGCATTGGAGAGATTGCCTCTCCTCTCCTGACCCGAAATGGTCAAATGTCGTTTGGCGACTCGCACATCCCACTTCGCCGATGTGAGATGGGAAAGAAACCGCTTGGCTGCTCGGAGACCTGGGGAAGTATTCCGTAAGTGTCCACCTAGTAGACACGTCCATTTCGTCTGCTGCTGAAGTGCTGATAGGCTGGGAGCGCCTGTCTTCTGACGTGTACTCCAGCGAAGCCAATCAGAACTTCTGTTCTTGATGCCGCAGGTAACAGAATTTCGCGCATGTGGGTTGACTGAAGTAGCAGGAATTGCAAGGTATTACTTTTTTTCGTAGTGATTGATCCAGTTCGGATTATTTCCTTACAAGGTGGACGCTTACGGGATGCCCCTCCTGGAAATAAATGTGCATCTCTTTTTCAGGTGCTGTCTGACCATTGCGTCTGTCTTTGTGTTCGCAGGTTGTGGGGCGTCGTCGTCGAGCGGGGTCCGACGAAGCGCGGCGGGTGCGCGGCGGCCGGCGGTGGGCTCTGATGCGCGCGCAAGCGAAGGCATGGAGGGCCAGGCCCCGAGCCCCCTGGAAGCGCGCTTCGCCCCGGGGGCCCCCTGTCCGCTGCAGCAGCACTATGCGAGGCTGCTCATGCAGCAGCACTCGGTGCCGACCACATCTGCCGCCGCAGTCGCAGCAGCAGCTGGAGGGGCAGCCCGTGAGCGTCTTCCTTTTACACGCGCGGAGTACAAATGTCTCGTAGGGAGCTTTAGCTTGTCTGTTCGCGTATTGCCATTGGCGGAATACCGAGTTACCGGAGCCGTCGATGGCAATGGCAAGGCTAGTGGCGACATCTTGTGACACTTTGTCCAACTACAGTGTGTTTGATTAGCTGTTGTCGGGTGTGTGTTCTCATAGAAAGGAAATTATAAAAGGAATGTACCTTAAGGATTACGCTGCTACCAAAGTAGATATGGTGAGCCACTGCAGTATTAGAGAAGTTTAGCTTGTGCATAAATGTGTTAGGGTTTACGGAATACCAGGCTTCCAGAGAGATGTATGGCAGCTACAACACAGGTAGCAACATCTTGTCACAAAAAGTTCGACACAACACACAAAGCGAATACTGCAGTGGTCTATTATATTCTACGTAGCTGAACAAAGTGTTAGAAGATGTCACTACCAGCTTTCCAACTGCCGTCCATGGCTCCGGTAATCCATAAATGGTAAGACGTTTACGGACAGGCTAAATGATTCCGTTCATGTTGTGTGCTCTCTGGATAAACTCTGCATTGAAAGATGTCGCTAGCAGCATTGTTGCAGCCGTGCACCTCTCTGGTAACCTGGCATTCCGCAAGCTCTAATACTTTACTGAAAAGCTAAAACTCAATTAAGGAATTATAGCTTGTTCGTAAACGTATTGCCATTCACGGAATACTGGGTTACCGTAGACGTAAACATGAGCGGTCGGGTTGGTGACGCCATCAGTTTAACTAGAGAGGGCACATAGCTGTGATTGCTGTGGCAAACCATATTTTATGCATATTCTATGCAAAATCTCTTGCAACTGCGCAGCTACCTCACGACTGGAAAATAGCCAAAGTGGTACCAATTCACAAATCAGGCAACGACACACCTTCTAATTACAGACCAATTTCCCTCATTAGTACATGTTGCAAAATCATGGAATAAATCGTATTGAAACACTTAACCTCCTTTTTAGAAAACGAAAACATTCTTACACCTCACCAACATGGTTTCCGAAGTGGCTTGTCAACCATCACCCAGTTAGCCGAGGTAGTACACGATCTCGCGCTAACTATTAACAATCGTGTTCAAACAGATATTATTCTCTTAGATTTCACCAAAGCATTTGACTGTGTATCCCACGCCAAGCTAATTTTGAAACTAAGGACCATTATTGGGGAGGGACCAATTACAGCATGGATCAAAAGCTTTTTATCCCAACAATTGCAATACACTATTTACGACCAAGCACCATCCAATACAGTCACCGTCACCTCAGATGTCCTCCAGGGATCAACCTATGGACCTCTGTTATTCCTCATTTTCATTAACGACCTCACTTGCAACATAGAGTGTAATATTAAACTTTTTGCAGATGACTGCGTCATATACAAAAAAATTAACAGCCTGGAAGACCACGATATTCTGAATAGTTCACTAAAAAAAATTGCTGAATGGTGTAGCACGTGGCAAATGATCATAAACAAAACAAAAAAAAATCAGTCTGCATGACAATTACAGCAAAAAAGAATCCCTCTAACTTTACATACGTTCTTGATGGCAGTATTCTTACTAAAGTAAACCAGCACAAATATTTAGGTGTCACTCCAACATCATTGGGATTCACACATCGATATTGTCACTTCTACTGCCCTGCAGAAGCTATTTTATCTTCGACGTCGCTTGCGATACACACCATGGCATACCAGGTTGCTAGCCTACACCACGTTCGTGCGCCCAGTTCTAGAATATGCCAACGTTGTTTGGTTTCCGCACACAATGTCTAACATAAATAAACTAGAAAGGGTCCAAAGAAAAGCCGTCAGATTCATCTACAACAAATACACCCGTAACGACTCGCCCACTAACTTGTTAGTTCGAGTGGGCCTTCCAACACTATTTGCCAGAGCAAAACTAGCGTGCTTGAAATTCCTACACCAGGTACTCCATAACCAGCTGAAAATAGACTCTTCTAAGTATTTATCATTTTTCAAATCTCACCTCTCACGCCACAAACACTCGTACACACTAACAGAGTACTCATTCCGTAATGACACATTTCAGTACTCACTTTTTCCACTTGCAGTGAAAGCATGGAATAAACTGGACCCAACAATAACTAACACAGTGTGCTTTTCAACTTTCTGTAACCTACTGGTTGAAGCGTAAACCGATCATATTGGCAAACCTTAAACACGTTTAGTGCTGTCATTTCTGTTATCAACTCAATAAACTGATTACGCTGTTTTGTGAATTTTAATGGAACTGCATGTTAACTGCAAACGTTTGGCACCTTTCTGTTGTACAGTTTTCCTTTTGCTTTGTTTTCTTGGCCACTGTTAGGCTGTTCATTGCTGTTCTACTTGTTCTACAGCTGGAAATGTATGAATGCCCACCTGCTATGGTCTCGTTCCGAGACTGGCAGTATTGAAAATAAATAAATAAATAAATAAATAATGCTTAACTGCTGGTGTAAGGTGTTGGACACAACATAATTGTTAGCTTGCAGCCTTTTTTCTTATTTTCTTTGGCAAGAACACCCATATATAGCACGAAAACGTGTCCTCCACATTATGGTTGAACAAAGTGTCACGAGATGTCGCCATCAGCGTTGTTGCTGCCATCCACATCTCCTGTAACCTGGTATTCTATGAAGGTTAATACATTTCCGGACAAGCTAAAACTCTCTATTGGCTCAACGAAATATATCAGAATATTAGACACAATCATATCACGTATGAGTCTATGATTGGGCTTTGCTTAAACAAAATGCTGATCAGGAAAAGCACAAGCGCTCAAATGACACAATAAGAAGATACCTCACTTCTGGAACTATGTGTTCTGGCAGAAACACTTAATGGCTTTAGCAGAGGCAAATAGAGGGTAGAAATTCTTTCTGAATAACTTGTTAAATATAACAGCTGTGGTGTAATGGTGTGGTGTAATAATCTAAAGTTTCCCAACCCCATGGTTTTGGGGGTGGGAACAATCCGTGGTTCTTTCAGGTTTTTCAGTTTGGCTTGGAAAAGTATTTGTTATATAGCAAAAAAACACTTGCCGCTAATCATTCTTCAGCAAAATAAGCAAAACACAACTAAAGTATTGTTAGCTTACGGAAGGGTGAAGTATAGCATGAACATAGAGGTGTGTAGTGTATGTAGGGCCACGATATTGTAGCAACGCTTTTTCCCGATGCTAATGCATTGACCTAGCTTTGTGATAGCATGAGACCAGTGATGCACCAAACGATGGCTGCGCTATTGTAAGAGTGGCAAGACGAGCAGTCATAAAATATTTACTTTAAGTGGGAGTGTATATGTGCCTTATAGTCATGAAGTAGTGCTAACAATGCCAGAAATTTTTCATCAAAGGTATTCGATGTGCACATTCCAAGTTAAATGTTGGGGAAGAAACCACTCCAAGAGTCTTTACTGTGCTCTCTAACTCTGTATCAATATTTTCCTAGGAGATGCTAATAGACAACTCCCTTAAGGGACAATTCACACCGGCAATTGACAGAGGTTGGTTGACCGGCTGCAACTGGCAACCAAGGAGTAACTCACGGCAGCCGATGTTAACACCGGCAAGTGCGACCTGCCCGTCACAACACCAAAATATCTCGTGATTTATGCTTTTCACATCTGCTCGCACGGCCATTGGCACATAAAATAAGCGTTAGTGTATACAGACATACTGTTCCTGTGCTGCTGATTAGTTCAGCAAGTTTGTGACTGCAGTTGCATGACTGAAAAAGCTAGCAGTGAGCGACGGACCCAAAGCAGGCGTTTTTCAATCAAAGGAGATTCATTTGCACTGGTTGCTTTGCAATCAACTTGAATGTGCAACCTCTGCGAGTCGCCAGTGCAAATGAGCCCTAAGCGGGGTCCCACCCAGGGAGGAAGGGGGAGCACAAGTCCTTCCAAGAATTATTCTGAAAACTTTATGTCGTCGTAGTTTTTCTTCACCTGGCTGCAGAGAGGGAATGTCGCCATTTATTAGCTTGTAGTCGAGAGTATTTTAGTTGGAAAATACCCTTCTTGTGCATGTACTGAATATTTTCGCAAATTGTCCATTGGCTGCGATATTATTTTTCTTTTGCAAAGGTATAAGACTGCTCTTGTTTTCTCAGAGTGTGTTACTAAGTGATTCATGTCGACCCATATTTTAAAAGTTTGCTTAACACTTAAAGAAACGTTTTGGTGCTCACCTTGCCTTTGGTGCTCACCTTGTCCACCAGCCGTAACAGTCTTCTAACTTGCCTGCATCTCTTTTCTTGAACGCCATTCTCCCTGTACGTTAAGGTCACAAACGGCATGCACATATTGACATTAAATAGCGTTTCTGACAGGAAAGCAGCAGCAAGTGCAGAGTAAGTATTTGCGTGATTGATGACAATTACTGTTAGCAGGCAAGATAATGCCCAAAAAGCATAAAAATTTTTGTGTGTTCTGCTGGGTTTGAGGTCCTTGCTTGCAGCAACACACGAGAACAGGCACAGTCAAAAGATGAAGCTGGATGCAAGCCAGCACTGGTGGAGTGTACTTTCTTCTTTCGGTTCTTGTGCACTGCTTTTAGCAAGATATCTCAGATCTTGCTCCTTCATTACACAGCTTTCTCAATTGTGTCTGCATCATCTGTGTTTTGCATGTGATTGATGCATGCCGTCTGTGTGCGTCTGTGCAGTGTTCCCTTACCTGAACGCACTGAGCAACAACGCATCCAGCCCAGGAGGGAGCCCCCTGGGTCACCTGGGCAGCTTCCGGGCTCCACACACGTCACCCAACATGGCTGCCATGCGGCAGTTCTGGCCCCCAACTCCTCCGCCCGATAGTAAGTGCACTACTTCTGACACCGCTGCCCCTACACAGGATGGGGCTTCAGCTGCAGAGAGTGCGGTTGGGTTACTGGCATGATAGCACAGTCAGCAGCACTGTTATATATAGACTCTTTTATCTGCACTGTGGCAGCGGTGTGTTCATGACCCCAGAAAAGGTCATGAAATTTTAAGAGCCATGCCAGGCAAGGAAGAATGAGTATCTTGTCCAGCAGTTTACTATAGGTACTATCGGCGTCAAATGAAACACGAACAGAGGAGCGCGTGGCCGAAGCATAACTGAAGGTATAGTGCGTGCCGTCCTGTCCTCACCATTGGCAGGCGCGCACATCCAGTTTGACCGCACTGCGAGGTGATGCTGCCTCTTTTCGTTTCTGTTCTGGTTCTTTTTTAGTTCAAAGTGAGAAAATAAAAATCGAAAAATACAGATACTAAAATATTGCAGCATAGGGCGAGTATTATCGCACAGTGTGGTGAAACCATAAGTGCTATCGGTTTCAAGTGAAACGCGAACAGCGGTGCGCGTGGTACGGTTCGCGCCATCATCATAACTGTGCCAGTATCTTTTCTTGCTTTGAACTAAAAGAGAACCAGAACAGAAACGAAAAGGGGGAGCGTAACCTCGCAATGTGGTCAAACCGGATGTACGCACCTGTCAATGGTGATGACTGGACGGTGGTGCGCACTATACCTTCAGTTATGCTTCGGCCACGCGCTCCGCTGTTCGCGTTTCATTTGACGCCAATAGTACATGTTCTTGATGTGTTTGATTATTAGGAATGTGCCCTATGTATCGAGCTTATGTATAATGTAGCTTTCTTCTTGAACTTAGCATAAAATTCACTTGTCAAACATTCTAACTGTGTGCAAAACTGGTGTTAGCTGGAGAGTTCTATTTGTTTTTAAGCTATTGTAACTTGTGTAGTCCTTGTTGTCCACCAACTTTAGTCGGCTGTTCCAGAAGGCTTAACCAGAAATCTTTTTAAGACCTGTGTGTGTAAGCATAGGAAGGGTCTATAGCAGGCAATGCTACGAAGTCTAGAGACTAGCCTTCTCACCCTGCTTGCATTTGCATCTGAAAGACAGTGCGTCACTTATGAAAGAGAGGTATAGGTAATTCAATGTAACATTAAGTTTCATGCTTGTATGCCGCAAAATATGATTACATGGAAGGCCTTGCAGACCTGAATCTGTTTGCCACCGAACGAGTGAGCGGAGTCGCATGTTTCTGTGACCAGCAGACAGGGCACCGCTTGCGTGCACAGCCAAAACATAATACATAGCATACTGGAAGCACTAAAATTCACAAATAATATGTCATTTGGCATACCATTACATCCACAAGTTGTAGTTATTCCATGGAAAGTGCCATAGATAAAAAACAACTGCACTGTGAAATGCTCAGAGTGGAGCTATATGACTGCACTCCTAGTGTAGCTTCTGCAATGTTGCCTGCTAAGTATTAAATGCTTGGTTTATAGCGCGAAGGGACACAGGTGAAGACTAGAAGAAGACAGGAGTGTCATGGATGTGCGCTAGCGTCAGTGCCCGTTCTGTCTTCTTCTAATCTTCATCTGTGTCCCTTTGGGCTATAAACCAAGAATATGTTACCGTACCAACTTGCCCAACTGTTGGGCAAGTTGGTGCATCCTTTTGTAAGTATTAAATGTAGCATAGTGTTTATTATATGTTTAGTAATTGTGCTGCTGTCACCTCGTCAGATTTTATTTTTATTGCACGTAACCTCTCAGCTTTTCTTCTGCACTGTCACTTTCTTGGCTAGGAAGGATTCAGCTATTTGCTGTAAACAGATTTTCACTTGAGCAATTATTATGTTGTGCCTGTTCTTGACACTTTCTTGTGTATATATTTCTTTATCTCTTCTCTTGTATGTGTTTCATTTTCAAGTTCATCACCCTCATTGCATGCGTTAACCTGTTAGCCAAAGTGTGTTCCATGAAGAAGTTTGAATTAAATGAAGTCAGTACCTCCTAAGAAGTGCATGTATTAGTTCCTACCAACTATACCACCCACTTTAAGAGCGTGCCTTATTAAATCCACCTTTGCTAACTTCCGCTGGCCTCACAACCCACCCCTAAAGCGCATCTCTGGTCAATTAGCAATGTCAAATTAATTCTTTTTTTCACACAATTGTTTATGGAATTCACTCCTTGATAAAATTGTCATGTGCAGCGGTCGAAGTTCATTTAGTGATAAACTGAAATGCTACTTTACCTAGCATGCATGTGTTCTTGTCGCAAATTATCCATTGTATATTCTAATCACCATCATTGGGTTGCACGTTTGATCATCCTACATGCCCACATTTTGAAAGCTAACCAGTGATTGTGTAACTTTGCCCACACACTAGTGCTTTCTTATCATTGTTGTTAATAATTGACTGCTTTTCTTATGCATTTTTACTTTTATCATCTTTGTGTTCTCGTGAGCAATGAAAACATGCTCTCAAGCCCTCCTTTTATGCAATGCCCTCAAGCCTTTAAGGAGAAATAAATAAAACAGGAGTGAGAGCAACATTTTATACATTGCTGCACCTTGCTTATTGGCACTTGTGATGTTATGTGGATGCAGTGTCAACATCTCCTGGCTACAGCCGCTATGGCGGGAGCTACTACTCACTGTTCCCACCGTTGGGCTCTCCACCAGACCCCTTTGGGCCCCCTGGTAGCTTGTTTCCCCGCTTGGCACACTCTGCTTCTCATTATCCTTCGCTGTTGGACCGAGGTAAGCTAGTGGAAAGCTTACTTTGTCTTCATAGGTCAGCAGAGTAAGCGGACACTCGTACTCACTCACAAGTACTTTTGCAGGATATGCACTCACTCATGTGCACTTATCTGCACTCACTCAAGTTCCTACTCACGCCCACTCATACTCACCCCCACTCAGGCACATTCTTAGTCACTTCTGTTCAGACTTACTGGCGCCCACTCAAGCTCATACTCGCATTCACGTCAACACTCACGTACACGGACTTCCGTTCGTATGTTAACCGGAACTGCCTCACATTCATACTCCCATCCCTTCACACTCGCCAACACTCATATTCACGTTCACTCACCCCCTTCGTCACTCCCTAGCACTCTTATATACCTTACACCTGTGAAATGAGTGTGAAGCGAGCGTGAGTCAGTGTATTCGTGGGTGAGGATGCTGATCCGACCTATGGTTGTCCTTGATTGAGTCCGACTTTTACATTTATAGGTTTGCATGTTCCACACTATGTGCGTGCCAGGTGCAAGCTATGTTGCAAGTGTGACTGTATTTAATTTCTGGCACTCATTTGTAATGGTTTCAATTTCAATGGGTTAAATTTATTTATTTATTCACTCACGAAAATGAATGCACAGTAACAAGGTATATAGAAGGAGGTCCCAAAGCTCAAGGCTGTAAGGGGACCTCCTATTCTAATTAAACAAACAAAACAAAGCCTTGGATTAAACTGATCAGTTGGGAAATCGATTCATTTGCATTTTGGGCTCTAACAACTAAATGACGGTCACTTTGGCCCGATGTCAAGTAGGCGAGAGCTATGCCAACAATGAAGATTAAGTCTGGTGACGGGAGAAAACAAAAGTTGACCTCAAAAAAAGTGGCGACACACTGTATATTAAGCATTGAAGGTGGCTGAGGTTTTCAGGGTAGGCTTCCCCACAGAAAGAAGGATAAAACAGTGCAATCATTCTTGAGCAACTCACAAGCATTACGAGTATAAGCTCAGGGGTCCCCTTAACCGTGAACCTGCACAGCCTTAGTCTGAGCCCTATCTACGTCGGTTAATGATTTGCTAGTTCATCTTTTTTCTTTTGTTGCATGATTATGAGTCTTGAACTCGGATACTCACGTACTGTAGCAGTTTCACAGGGACGTTCAATTGTGCTTATGGTCAACATTCCAGATGGTGGCTTTCTCTCTCCAAGCCTGGGTTCGCCTCTGTCACACTACGCTTCGGCGTTGTCACCTCTCGCCAGCTCTTCCCTGCTGTCGCCGCCCACGTCAAGCTCGACAGGCACGGACTTGAGCCACCCTGGCAAGGTGGTTGATGAGCCGCTGACATCCACGGCACGCAGCCACACGGACAGTCTCCTGACCACCGTAGCTCCGCTCACCTCATCTACACAGAGGTGCGCTGCTCTCCTGGTTCTTGCATGGGGGTCAGCCTTTGTTCGCTACCCTGGGACGTGCTCAAGCATATACCGGCTGGCCATTTTTAAGCTTTACATAATTTTAAGAAATCACCCGTTGTAGATAGCATGATTCCATTCCTTGAGCTGGAATAGTCAAAGAGATGGACATTACTTGCACAAGAAATCGAAGCACGTATTCAAGTAATTAACAGAAATTCACTAATTAACTTCTTAATGAATTGCTTTACGGTACATTGTGCAATTTAAAAATTGTAGCAGATGTGTTCGCAAGGTGTATCCACTTGAAATGAATCTTTAGGATGGCACCAGTTTCGAGATATTCATTGTCAAAGTGCGACGAAAAACAGGGGCGTTCTGGTTACTTTTTGTGCTTCAATGCATACAAGAGTGTTTCAGGAAAAAAGTGGAACAACAAACGTTTACTACGAGTTTGATGGTGCATGTCTCCAAACTGGTGTCATTCCGGTAATTAATTCTAAGTGGATACGCCTTGCAATCTTACCGGCTACAATTAATAAACTGCAATGTGCAGTAAATAAATTAATTAGGAAGTTAATTAGTGAATTTTAATATTTTTTTTATTATGTATTTCGATTTTTTATGTAAGTAATGTCCGGCTCTTTCAATATTCCAGCTCAAGGGATGGAATTATGCTATCTGCCACAAGTGATTTTTTTTTAATTCTGTAAAAATTAAAATTAATCACGTCGTATAAAGAAATTTTGAAGTGATCAGTTCATTTTGAACAAGTGATCTGTACAGATCCTGAAACGTCAAGCTTTGTTTTTCGGACATTGGTGAGGGAGTGACCTGTTTTATTAATGGTGCTTTTACCTGACAAGACAGTGTTTCGTCGAACACTTGGTTACATCTGCTCCTTCTCCTGTAAGCAGCACAGGCCATAGCCATTTGTGCCTCACCCATTTCACTCCTTTATCCATCTGTCTACTTGGCGGCCCTGCTGAATATCGGATCAGAACCTAACATTCCAGATGTGAACATCCCACCAGAAAGAGTAAACAAGCAGTTGTTGATGGGACCAAGTAGAGAGTTCACTTTGTGGGACAGATTTGGTGTGAACCATATCACTTACATTTTGCTTTCAAACAAAGTCTGAAATTGCAAGGTATTGTTGCATTTAGCCTGTAAGAAATTAACACATCGGTTGATAAAGGTGACGAAGAGACAGCAAGGTGTTTCCAGAATTGTCAAAGGTTTTAGCATTTATATGATCACATGAAAAAAATGTGCTCTGCCACTATTTCTTGCCAGAAAAAAAAAAAAAGGAAACCTTCCACGTTCTCACAGTCAATATATTTTTTGTGCAAGTTAGGTTTCAGAGTTACATTTTTATGTTTGGGATGGACAGCCCTTTTTTTTTTTTTTTTCGCTCGTTGTGGGGATACTTAACTGATCAACACACTTACTAAAGGACCCCAATGTAAGTGCTGCCATTTACAGGGAAGTTGTTTGGAGCCACTTTCATAAATGTATTTGCTGGAATAAGATATCTTTTCTTTGCAGCTTTGCAGTAAGTGTGAGCCTCAACAGATAGTTAAGCTCTGTGTTTTAAACGAGTGTTTTACGTTTCAGCGTCCGCTCTTCGAGCAAGCCTCCAAACGCACACACGAGGGACCGCAGCTCGGAGAAGTCTCGATCGAAAAAGTCGTCCCAGAAAAACACGAACAAAAGTGGCCCAACAGACCTGTCTGTGGGTGCTACTCCGGTGACAAGTGGCCGAACAAAGACTATCGAGAAGTGCTCTCACTGCACTTGTGTGCCCCAGAACTGTGGAACCGTGACTAGTGCGTCATGGTCTCAGGACTTGTTAGACAGTGGCGGCACCACCACTGCAGCTGGGTTGGCCAGCTCCGGGCCAACAGAGCCGTCGACAACTGTGGGGATGTCCCTGTGTTGCATTCCATCAGATCAGGTGACATCGACTGGTAAGTGCTAAGCTGCTTACCAGTCACTCTGAACAAGTGGTATGGTTTCACACAAGTTCGTCCGTGGGCAGCACCCTGACTGACGAATGCGGTATGATTTATTTAAAGTGTACTTTTGTGTTACGTGACCTTCACCAGTTCTTGAAACTTGTTTGAAGTATTGATAAATGTGTTGGCTTTAGTGTACATAAAAGAGTGCACACCATTTCTTTTATGCAGCAGAATGCTCAATTAGAAAATGTCACTGCCTTATATTGAAACAGTGATTATTTTTCAGCTGTTCCCTGTTTAGCTGGATGCCACAATTGTAGAGTGTAAGCAAAGTGGCGTAATAGCCTTTGTCACAGTGCTATCTTCCAAAAACATGGCGCCATTGTCATCATGATTACATCCTTTTCAGACTGTAAACTTGAGCCATGAATAAAATGGCAGGAAGTTATAATACTTGTAGACAGGTTGAGCTCATAAATGGAGTGATGGATAAAGGAAGATAAGAGTTGTCAGAAATAGAGTGGGGTACTTGCCAATACAAATCATAAGACACTAAATAAGAGGGATACACCCACTCAGAGTGCTAACTTACCATTCTGTTAAAGTGTTAAAAGTTTGTGTTTTGAGTGTATGTTTGCCTCTTCTTTTGTCTTGTAGTTTTTGCAACGTCGTTGGCAAATATGCTTTACCAACTTGCTCAAGCTTCAACATTGTGGAATGGGATAAAATAAAGAAACAGTTGTAAGGATTCCAATTCAGGTATATGCCTGTCATGCCATTATGCAACAGCAAGTCTGAACTTATAAAAACATATTTTTATATTTTTGGCATTTTATCTGCTAACATTGAGCAGTAACTTTTCATGCTTTCTTCTAGAGAATTTTCTTTTTCATTGAAAGAAGCATTTATGATGTTTTAAGGAATCACTGTAGAATATTAATAAGCAAAACAGTGTAAAATCTTGTTCTGTGTAATGTTTTCAACTGATTGATGCTTACTCAAGGGTCTTGCAATATGCAAGTTCACGATGGTGCATTAAAATGAGTTGTGTTACTGGTAAAATTGTGTTTTAGGGATATTTAGCATCATTATTTTCTGAATAAATTCCACCAACTACACATTTTCACGTGTATCCTGCAGGTAGAACTATGGCAGTAGGGCATGATGTTAAACTTGGTTAGTGTTTAAAATGGCAAACAGCTCAGACAAAGAGGCAGATTATATACGTAATGCTCACCGATTCATTATGTAAGTGCAGCCCTACATTCCCAGCTTTAAAAATTTTTAGGAATGATGACAGCCTCGTGCTCATTCTTCATACTGGTCAAGGAACATTTAGTTGCACAGTGAGTAACTTTACGAGCATTATCTGTTGTAACTGATTTTGTATTCTTCTCCAAATGTAGTCCCATCACCAGCGGCACATCCACCCCCCCTGCTGTCACCGACAGGGCCTGCCGTTGTCAGCTCATCCACTCCGGATGTCAGTCTCACACCTCCAACTCCTGAGGCGGCGACAGATTCTCCCACTTCCAACACACCTCCGTTGCACTCTCCCTCTCAAGCCTCTCCCCTTCGCAACCTTTCTCCCATGGCTGAACCCGCGCCAGAACTGTCTGTGACTCCCACAAGTTTGGAAAAGGACACCAGTGTTTTCACTCGAGGAGATTGCAGCTCAACAACAGATGAGTGCCGTGCTATTGCTGCTGTGGCGCCCGTGACACCAGTCAGTTGCGTGACACCTGTGAGTTCTGTGGCCCCTGTTGTAAGTGTCGTCACGCCTGTGAATACTGTTTCGCCAGTCAAAACTGTCGTTTCCCCTGTCAGCACCGTTGCACCTGTCAATACTGTCACACCTGTTGTCAGTACCGTCACATCCATCAATAACGTCACACCCATCCCCACCGCTGCAACAGCTGCTGTAACCCCTGCAGCAGCGAGTTGCATGTCCACCTCAGCCAGTGCCACTGTCACGAGCACCCCAGTTAATCACGTCATGCCCATGGCTCCCGTCAACCCCGTGGTTGCCGTCATGCCGCGGTTGCCATCGCCCAAGGAGGAAAAAGAAGAGGTGCGGTCGGAGTGTCGGTATGCCACTGCAGTCACCAAGCGGGAGCCATTGGATCTGGATCAGCGTGCAACAGGCCCTGCCCTTGTGCCTCTGGGAAAGAATGCAGTCATGCTTTCAGTGCAGCAGACAAAGGTGGTCTCGCAGACGAGGCTTCGGGGCAACGGCAAGAGCAGCGGGCTTGCTGTGGGCATGGCCAAGGCCTCGGCCAAGACCACATCGGTTTTCTCAACACCCCTGGGCTCGGGTACAGGTTCACCGAAGGTGCAAGAAGTGGCTCCAGTCAACCTCAAGGTACGGTGGCCTGTTAAGGCTGTACCTGCCGGGGGTGTAAAGTATAATTATGAGTCAGTCCGCATTCATACCTGCAGAGGCTGCAAGGTGCAGCTACCACAGTGAAGCAAACAGGAAAAGGACAACACACACAATTTTGTCATTTGCCGTCCTTGTGTTCTCATTGTACTTGCATTTAATCTTTCTGAAGATGCTTAGAATGTAGTTCAGGTGTACTTTCTGCACTTTTGTCAACATTACCATGCATAGCGCTGCATGATTTAATGTTAGGCCAGTGTGGTTTTGTGCTGCTGCACCTCATGGCACGTACAAATTTAGGATAACAGGTCAAACACAAAACAGCTGTGTCATGTTCTGCGAGTTTTCAAGCCTTTGTAGTGAATGCTTGCCCAGGAATGAGACTCTTCTGTTATCACTATGATCTTTACTACAATAATAAAAAAATTGTTGCAGTTTCACCCGAAAGGCGAAGCATCAATTGCGATAGCAAATTAGTAGAGAGCTATACGGAGTAAGGATAGTAGTTTTATCAGCTGTATAAACTTGGACTTGCAGCAGCACCAGCAACGCGCAGAACTGTTGTTGACGCCGTCGGCGTTTTATCTGTGTTCGCACCGAACGCGCGTGGCGTTGGTGACTGTTGCCAGTGCCTCTGGGGGCGGCTCGGAGGTTTTCGACGAGATCAGAATGGGACACTCGTCGAGCAGCGTCGGAAATCTTACCTACCTTCTCGCCTCGCAACGTTTTTATATAAATACGCATTTGGTGCCACAGCTAAACGTCGCCTCCCCTCCCTCCCTACCATCCCCCCACGGCATTTCGTGCCACGGAAGAAGTCGCGTTTGCTCTCTATATATGGTGATTGTAACGGAGGAAATAGACGCAGCCCTTCAGGGAGCACGGCGCAGAACGTGCGTTTGCTCTCCGACGTGCGTTTGCTCCCCGTGAAAGCGAACGTCCCTTGCACCCTTTCACTCGCACACACAGCGTCCAGAGCGCAGCGACGATTTCATCGCCGTTGACGTCATACGGAACCTCACGGCGATGATGACGTCGACGGCAGAAATCCGCTTTGGAGTGTCCATATAATTGCTATCGCAATAACAAGTGCTGATTATGAGGACATTCGGTGCAGAAAAATGCTACCAAAATGATAGGTTGCATTGACAGAGCATGACATATGTAAAATGTCATATAACTTCTGATTGTTGTATGGAATTAGCGCAAACATTTTTTGGGGTATGGGCCTAATGAAAATGTTTGTTAGTGGATCGAGGGTATGTAGCCAAATTCATTGGTGCAGTTGGTGCTGTAATATGTGAACAGCACGATGTTCCAAGCTTCTACATGCCCTAACTGTACAGAAACTTTTTTTATTCTTCTGTTTTTTTTTTTTTTTTGTTTTTTTTTTTATGCATAACTGTGCCTTATGAACTTTTGGTGCTGATAGTACTTCCTGTTTGCCAAGATGGTTTGCTCTTGATGTTTGCCAAGCAATTGTAGCACCAGTCAGCCCTCTACAGTGTTTGCATGAAACACCGATGTGTTATCTTCACTTTGTTATGGGCAGCAGAGTCACTGAAGCCATCTTGCTTGTTCATCAGATTTCCAAGTCATGTGAGGCCGTCATCCAGAAGCCCGACGGGGCCTCCTCGACGGGAATCCCGACTTGCGTGGCAGTGGCAACGCGACGGCCGCAGGAGGCTGGCGGCAGCAAGATTGTGGTGGAGGAGAAGTGTGACACCACGGTGTCGGTGGTGCCTGCGCTGAGTGTCCTCAACGCCTCCAGCCAGCCGATCCCTGTGGGCATCGCTGTGGCACAGCAGCGTCAAGACCACACCATCACATGCAGTGAGTTAGCATACCTGCAATAGACTGATTCCATGATGAGTTGAACTATGCCACTGCTGCCACAAAGCATGCCATTAGTACTATGTAGTCCTTAGAGGGCTGAAGGGCAACTATGATAAGAAGCATAAAATGACTGAAAAGGATAGAAAATAGCACTTGTGTTGTTATTCAATATATTTGAAGCTCTTATTGCCTAGATAAATTGATGACAGCGCTACCTTTAGGCAAATTTTTCTCTCATGTGGGCTTGTAATTTGCTCTTTAGCCAGTATTTATCTATAGACATGCTTCGGGACGTCAAGTTGGATGCCTAAAAAGTGAAATAGAGATTCAATAAGAACAGTAGGTGACCACTTGCATCATGTACATAATTAGCTGACCACAGGTGGCTGGTACTGGCGTGGTTTATGCTGGGTTGTAAGCTTGTATGACCAGAGCATGCACTTAAACCATTTACACACTGATGCGTCATTGCAGTGTCATATATTCTGCGACTTACTGCAATTCCAGTGAGGTGACATTAAATTTTTGGCTTACTGCACATGCTTACACAAATGTAACTTGTCAATGAGGGTGCAAGTCTGTGGATTGTAGGAAGAGTGCAAGTTGTTGCTTTCTTTCCTGCAGGCAAGACAAGCTTGTCGTCAAGTGCAGCGGAGCAGAGTCACATAACTGCAGTCAGCTGCTCTACGGTCATATTGGCTGCAGGTGGTTCAGACAGAGGACCACGTTTCTGGTGAGAATTGCTCGCTTCCTACTGTACCCAATGCAGGAAGTTAAAGGGGCCCTACAACACTTTTTTTTTAAGGCTGCCATTCTTGCTTCATATCGATTCTCAGCATGTCAAAGAAGTAAGAGCTAAAGAAATTATGATAATTTACCCACACAAACCCACGTGATTGTTCGCAGAAGCTTAAAAATGCAAGCAAAATGAGTTACTTTTAACTCAGATTTATGCACCATGGCATGCTACATTTAAATCTCCTTTGGTGTAGAACTGCAGTGCTCAATAGCAGCAGGGTCAACTTCTGTTACATAACAGAAGTTGACACGCCATGGTTGCAAAGCCTGCTTAGCTTGTTGATTGGGTCGTTTCTGTGGTTACAACAGCTATGGTGAGTTGATGACATGATTTCCATGATTACAAAACCTTCCACGTGGCTCTTGCAATAATTGAATGGGTGTGAAATGTAATGACGGTAGTTCTTTTTTTGCAGTATTCGCAATATGGTTTGAACATAAAGCACATATTACATTTTTAGCTGATCATCATGGTGCTGCAGATCAACGTAACATTGCACTTTGCACAAAGTGCATGAAATCGCTGCATCATGGTTATGTAATGGGCGCACCCAACTATCTTTCTCAGACATGTTGCAGGGCCTCTTTAAGGTCAATTTATTGTGGGCGCCATTGCATTTCTTTCGTCTGCTCAACATTCGAAATGTATTTTAGGGTTATGAGAGAGCTGTTGTAAGCATTAGCTGATGTTTCACTGGAGGCAGCCGTGATGAAATGAGGCCTGTAGTTGGTATCGTTGTAGTTGATATGATTTTAGATCATATGATTAAGGCACCATGAACTTTACGTGTTCCAATGGTGTTCTTCTTGCCTTATGATACATTCGGCTGGTTCCTGCCTTGCTTTCACTCGGATCACAGTGATTGGAACTTGCTGTAGATCAGAGGCAGAGACAGCATGCTCAATCAGAATGTACAGCCACTCACCAAAGCAATTGCAAGTGCTTCTTTGGTTGTACACAAGCAAAGGAAGTTGCAGCAGAACTCTGTCAGATGTGCTCCCAGGTCAAAGGTGAGAACACCTCCGAGCATTCTGAGTTGGAGCATGCGCTCCAAATGAAGAAGCCACGTGTGTTCCGAGCACTTGATTTGGACTAGCCAAATGTTAAGCGCACCACCAGAGCTCCCAAAAGGGACCAGCCGAATGTAACATATTAGTCATTTAGACATTACCTCTTTCTAAATGGCATATTGTACTAACTAGCTCAGATTAACTAAAAAAGTCGCAGTTTCACCTGAAAGGCAAAGCATCGCTTGCAGTAGCAAATTATTAGACAGCTATACGAAGTAAGGGTAGTAATTTCACGGGCCGTATAAACTTGTAAACATTCGCTTACTAACTAAATCAACAAGCACTGTCACGAGCGCACAGGCAAACATAAACACATCTTTGATGACCGCGAACACTCACTGTGAAAACGCGGGTGTGAGGAAGAGCGGCAGCAGCAGCAAGCGAATTGAACTTAGTGCGGCCTCTCGCTTCAACACGAACTGAGCGACAAGAACACAGCGCACACAAAGCTATCAGCCCTCGGCGCACCTCTCATTGCAGATCGCTTTCAAGATAGGGCTCGTGCAGCTGTGCTCAGCTGCGTCATACGCAGCGGCCACTGGAGTAGCACGTGCCCCCCCCCTCCCCTTCCCTCGGTGCCTTGCTCGCGATGGAAGGCGACGCGCTTATTCCCCGCTTTCCTCCCACGCGCGTGAGATCGCGCCACCATCCTTGACTTATCTTCGCACGCTTTCACTCGCACCAGAAGCATACAGCATGTAGTCACAGTGTTATCGCACTTGGACTTTATATGGAACGTGACAGCGACATCGGCAGCGGAAACTCGTCCGTATAATTGCTATCACAATAAAAGAATTTCTTTCCTCAGCGCAGTATGAAAACATAAGTGAACCGAGGAGGAAGAAACCTTCAGTGTGTATTGTCCACGGTAATTTTTATAGTTGCAATCTGATTTTGGTGTGTATGTGTGTGGGCAGACTCCAGAATTCATGTGCTTGTTTGACAGTGAGTCAAGGCAAGGACCAGCTGCCCACCAAGGAATGGCCGAGACTACGACGACATGCCTCGTCACTGCTGGCAAGCAATAATTCTTTGCTACAACTTCTGTTTGCAATTTTCTAGTTCAGGTATTTCAGGTGTTCCTAAGGAACATTAAACATTTAGATTTTTTTGCGCACACATTTTGTTCAGTACAAGGGTGATGATAATTATAATGATTGGGGAGGGGGAGAGAAAGGGGAAGGAAGTTATCATAGGTTGACCTGAGCTAGTATCCTTTGGCCAGTTTCTCTACACTAGAAAGGGAAGAAAGAGGATGAAAATGAACGACGAGGACAGAAAGTTGAGTTGCACGTATGCAGTAAATAGAGTGGTTTCCTTACAGTTGTGAGTGTAGTCTAGTGCTCTGCAAATAGTCCATAATAGCTCTTGTAGCTGTTTTTGCTGCTGTGTGTTCACACAATGCGGACAAAATAACACCTCCCAATAATGCTTGCTTTCCGATGACTGCCAGCTTAGAAACTAGCATCTTTCGCTGTGGCGCATACTCAAGCAGTCGCAAAACAAATGGTCCAGAGGCTCAGGCACTTGTCAGTTTGGGCTGTATACACGGCCGATAAGATGTGTGTAGCATCAAGCGAAAGTGACGGATATGTCATACAGGCCTAGCTACATGCCTTATCGTTGATCATAGCAGTCAGTTTCAAAATCGTTTGTTACCTTGGGAAGTTGTGCTGCAGTGCTTCGAAGCAGTACAATTGTTTGAGTAAAATAACTTCTTTTTGGATTAGTTGACAACAATTATTTTAGAACATTCTGTGTTTTCTTCCTGTGTTAGGCCCTGTACCAGCGCACACAACATGGGACTCGCATTCTGATGCGCTGGCTCTACGCCCCGCTGCGGCTACACTGCCGTGGTTGACAACACCAGCACCACCTGTGGTGACGACACCCACAATCTGGCTGCCACAAGAGGCCACGCCACCGCCACTTGCATCGCCAGGTGGCTTCCAGCTGGCACGGGACGCACTCACCGGTCAGCTGTACCTCGTCCCTGCGGCACCGACGAGCTGGACACTCTCTGGTGCTGCCACTGCAAGCCCAGTACAGCAAATCCTGACAACTCAGCAGCACACGACCTTCCAGCAGATCATGCCAGACCAGTGGAGAAGCGAGCTGAAACCCACTGCAACGGTATGTCCAGTCACTTCTAAAGGCATTGCCTCTGAAGGAGTAATGACACAGTAGTATTTTCGAAGTTATAGAGAACTACACATTTCTTGCACGCAGCATGATTACACTTGCCAGTGCTCTTGCAAGGGTTCTGACTTTCGTTTAACACAAAAGAATTACAGTCGAATCTCGTTAATTCGAACACGCTTAATTCGAACTGCCGGTTTATTCGAACTGACGCCGTGGTCCCTTCAAAGTTATGTGTATTTCAATAAGCGAAAACGCTCGATAATTCGAACGCAAAAGCATTTGTGACGGTTAATTTGAACATACCATGGACCGACAATGCTCTCAGCGCGCCAAATAACGTGGCGGTGCCTCCCACCGGCATTGCTCCGACACCGCCATAGAGCAAAAGCTTACGAGAGACCGCTTAATGCAGCGGCGGAGGCCCAGTCCGGCCAACGAAACTGCCCCCGCCGGCAAACGCTCGCTTCCCGATAACGACAGACAACGAAACTTCAGGGAGTGGGTTAAACTGGCGCCGGACCGGCTGGACCGGTGGCGCCGGTACCCAAACTGGCAAACGCTCGCTTCCCGATAATGGCAGAAAACGAAACATCAGGGAGTGGGCTAATCTGCGCTGGCCGGCTGTACCACAGAACACCCATACGCTGTACCGGCGGCGCCGGCATGGCGTCGGGCACGCACAGAGACAGTCGAAGGGGAGGGAACTGCAAGGGAGCTAAGAGAGAGGGCAAGGGGAGCCATCGAAGCCACTGCCGCCGAAGCGGCAGAGTTGCCGAGGCCAAATCCGCTTCCCTGCCGCCCTCACCTTCAACGGTCTCCGCGCGCGCCCCCCCGTCGCCATCTGGCGCCGTCCGCTCCCTTAAGTTTCGTTTGCTGCCGTTATCGGGAACCGAGCGTTGGCCGGCGTGGGCGCTTGCGCGCCGCGATATTTCACGACTCGCACCGTTCGTGCATCGTGCTATGGTGCTCGAATACTTCAAAAATATGCCCTTTCTTTAATTAGAACTTCTTTTAATTCGAACAAATTTCCGGGCCCCTTCGAGTTCGAATTATCGAGATTTGACTCTACAAGTTCAAAATGTCATGTCAGCACTCATTCAAGTGTGGCCCTGTTTACAGTAGTAATTAAAGTAAGACGTGCTCAAATAGAATGGAACACTGTCAGACTTCCATGATCTTAGTAAGCAAGCTGATGTAGGTTCTAATGGCTTTACCTCGAAACAGCTAACTTGAAATGCACATTCTCAAATTTCAGGGAGTCAACTGATGGAACACTGCTTTGGGACATTCTGATGTTGAATGAGCTAAAAGTGAACTAAACTGATTGGCACGTTTGAAATGAAAACACCCGAGCGTAGGGCTTTTAGGCTAAAAGCGTCAAATCCACTTATAACAAACAGGCTTATGCGCTAAATAGTGTTCAATATACCGAGTGTTTCAGAGGACTCTTTCAAAAATATTTAAAGGTTGCCTGTGGCAGATACTAGCACAATTCTAGTTCATGAGCTGGTCTATTCAAAGAGATGGATATTACTTGCACAAAAAAAATTTAAATGCATAATTGACCGTAATATCCCGAGTCATCGCCCATCCCTGAGTCATTGCCCACCCCTCTTTTAGGCAAAAAATCTATTATGTTAAAACCACCGAGTCATTGCCCACCCCTAAAGAACGTAAACTGCGGGCCTCACAATTTACGAAAAATTTGTACTGCGTTCACTTTTGGACACAGGCTGATCGCAGTCACGGCTTTGAATTGTTCTCTGGCTGCCCTCTCGCGATGCAAGCAATAGATGTCGCGGACAGTAAAACATAGTTTTATGAGCCTTGTGAGCAAGATAACATCCCGTGATAAAAGTTGAGTGTATCTCTTGTCAAGCACGCTAGATGCAAACAAAAAATGCATTTTCCCAACTTTTTCCAATTTTTTTTTGTTTGGTCGCAGAGACATGGCCCACCCAAATTTTTCTATGATTTTTAGGTGGGAGGGGTGGGGTGATTCGGGATGTTATGGTAATTAACACAAATTCACTAATTAAGTTTTTAACTAATTACCTTATGGCCCATATTGCAATTTACAAATTCTAACCATCGAGTTCGCAAGGGGGATCCACTTGGAACGAATTCTCAGGATGACACCAGTTTCGAAATAATAATTCTTGAACTTTGCGGAGATATGCATTGGCGTTCCAGTTACTTTTGTGCTTCAAGGCATAAAACGACGTTTTGGTGAGGGCTGCTCACTTAGTGGCGAGTATACTTTCCTTGTCACAATGCATGTTGTGCTGACAGCTAGTGTGCAATGTGACATGCTCTCACTTTGTCTTATTTTACCTCTACTGAAAAGATAGTTCCATATATCAAGGCAATTCGAGACGAGAGTTTGACTTTCGACAAGATATGACTTGTCAAGTCAATCCTTGTGCTGTATCCATGGTTGTACAGCCCATGAGTGCCAGTGCCTGACGAAGTCATGTGCTTGCCATCTTCGCTGTCCCATCACTGTCGGCCATCATTGCACAATCTTGGCATGCAGGGAAGTCAACTTAAGAAGCACAGCATCATAATGCCCAAAGTTTTCTTTCCTCTTAGCTAAAGTCCTCTGCAGTTATGCCTGGTGAAACTGTCCTGCTTTGCATTTGTAGTGTAGTCCTAAGCATGCCATAAAGCACATTTTTAGGCTGGAAATTGCGAGAGAAGATTCCAATATACAAACACAGTCACTCAGAGGCTGGGTTTGCTTTGGCTGTGGTCCAAGCTGCTTTGACTTTAACTCTTGGAAGGATTCATTTTAAACTGTGCTGAGTGACAATAATCATGGTAATGACACTAACGGACACACCGCACAGGACGAGAGAGCGCTAACTACCAACTGCAAACTACCAACTACCATTTGGTAGTCTGTGCTCTGCTGTCCAGTGTGGTGTGTCAGTTTGTGTCATTTACCGTGATTACTGTCACTCAGTGCAGATTAATATGAATGAACACCAACTAACCCAGTTCAGTGCCTTACTCAACTTGGAAAGACGTTGAAGAAGTAGATGGTGGTTTTTATGATGACTGAGTTGAATGAAAGCATTTCCAAGTGTTTCCCTCATAACAATGGAAGCTCTACCTTTAAGAACTTTGCATTGGGGTCATTTTATCATCACATCTGTACGCAGCATGGCAAAATAGTGATGCCATCGTTTACAAGGATGAAGCGAATCCTTTGACGGAGCAAGCTAAGTGGAGCAGCCACGGATTCTTTCCTGCTGGCTGTTGACATGCCACTCTCCTGTTTTCTCTCTGGTGTTTCAGGTTTTTGAGGCAGTGCCCCCAAAGCTTGAGATTCTGGAGGCGGCAAAGGACCTGTCGACAGGAGCGGCATTTGCGTATTCCGCAATGCCGACTGCGGTGGCGACTCCGCCGGCCCCCTCTGTGGTGTCCTACCTGTATGACCCGTCTGCAGTGGTACAGCAACTGACACAAGTGGCTGGCACCACGTCGATGGTGGCTGCCCTGGCATCGGGAAAGGTCTCCCAGGTGTGTACTGACGAAAAGACATTTTCTGAATCCTTCAAGGGCCGTGCCACAGCATACTTGCATAAAGATTACTGCATCGTGTATTACCTTTCTTGCATTACCATAGTTTGTCATGGCTTACTTAACCCTTTGCGGTCATAAGCCTTTACCCAGTTTGCAGTCGTTCCGGTCACGTGCACATTTTGGGCGCCATGCAGAAAAAGTGCTCTAGTACACAAACACATGTTAGGGGATTTACTTGAGAAACATTTCTCTATACCCTTGGCTGTCAGCGGTACTTGAGCATAGTATTGAGCATAGTATTGAGCAGGTGATCACCACACGAAACGTCGCCTCCTGGGTCATCACAGTCAGTGTCTTCTGACATGCTGTCTTCTGAGGATGTTTGATGACCATCTGAAGGCGGAACATAGCCCTCCTCGGCACTAAAATCATCCTCGGACTCACTAAACTTGCGCGAGTCCCGTCCATAAAGTGCCCGCGCAGAAAACATCGCCATCCGGTCAGTAGTACGCGCTACAATTTGCTTGCGGAAATCTCTTCAAGTCCCTTGTAAAAGTGCTGCGCTCAACTGTAGACAACAAAAAACTGCAATTTGTAATTGAAAACACGGTCGAGAGATGGCACAACCATCTACCCAAATTTAATTATATAAAACGGAGAATGCGAGCAATCGTGCGCATCGGGCGCTTCCCGACATGTGACCGGAGCCAATATTTTCGCATGGCAGTGTGGGCCCAACACATGACCGCAAAGGTTTAAAGAGAGTTTTACCTTTACTGTAAATGTAGTACCATTTAAGGAATGACAATAGGAATGCTGGTAGGCACATTTTGTGATGTTTTGTCTAGCTATAACGCATTTGAACCTTTTGTCTGTGTGAGTGTTCTTGGGGGCGAATGAAATTTAGAAAAAAAAGAATAGGACTGAATGTTAACAGTCACAATATCAATGCTTTACAACAGCACTTAGCAGAATATGGTAGGTCGTTGAAATAATATCTCTGGGTCCTGTCTAGTTAAAATCTGTGCCACAAATAGCATCTTCAGTAAACCAGTATTCCACAAAGGGTAATACATTTATGCACAAGCTAAAGTTCTCTTGATATGTTGTAGTTACTGCTTTCTCACAGTGTGTATAAATTCATTTTTGTTGTGGACAATGAGTGGCTGCTAATTTATTGCTAATTTGTGTAATATTGCTATGAACATGAGGAAGTCTTTGTGGCTTTCTTTATGTCTGTGTCAACTATCCTTCTTGTATACTCTCTAACATTTTATAGATTAAATTTTTGCAGGGTGTAATAAATTAGTCTGAAGTTAAAAGGGCCCTGCGCCTCAATGGGTTCCTTGTATGCTCATGCATTGAATGCAAAATATCACAGAAATTGGCACAGGCAAGTAAAAGTTATTCAACTTACAAACAAAAAAGAAAAAAAATTACAGGCATACTTTTTTGCATTTTACTGATCCAGAGAGATCTTATTTAAGTTAGTGTTTCTTGAAACTGACGACATGAGCCAACTCATGAGTGATCTTGCGAACTATCAGAGCTTATTAATCAGTAACATTGTTGAACCCCTGTTGCTTCGCAGACCTAACACTGTCCAGTGGCCAGTGTTATCGCGCTGTGCACTGATTCTTCTAGCGCAAACGTTGAAAGGGCATTTTCAAAGCTTAGAATCAATTGAAAGGAGCATGCTTCCATCAGTGACAGCAACCTCATAAAGTATGATTGCGTCAATTACAACAAGCTTTAAGGTTGTACTACGCACAAATGTAGGTGTTTTGTATTCAAGTATTTGTGCTTGTGTGTGTATGTGTTTCTACGTTCAAACCTTCCAGACAAGAAAAATACGCTTCGTGTGTTCTGATGCTTTCGTGTTCAGATATCATTTCATCTAAGATTTTGGAGTATTGAGAATAATGCAAAATTTAACTCCGAATTTCGGAGAATTGGGGACTTACAAGACAAACTCCGATAAACTCCGAATTTCTGCCAGAAAATAAACTCCGAAAAACACTCTCCAAATTTCAAGAAAAATAACCTCCGAAAACACGGAGCCCTAGTTATAACTGAAATTGTAATGAGTGGGCTCGACTGTAAATCATGTATACTAACTAGCCCAGCAAGAAATTTTCCTAATAGTTATCTTCCTTAATCCATGCTGCACTCTTCTTGCATTTAATTAGCATAGTTCTCATTTCTTGCATCATTTATTGCGCTGCCTTCCTTTTCTTAGCTAGGCTCCAACAGAGTGGACACGCTCATGTCTTGCAGGGCACGTCTCCCCTGATGACGACCAGCAGCCCTTCGTTGGCGCCACAACCCTTGGTTGAGCAGGGAGTGCAAGCATGCGATACTGACAATGCAACCGAGGAGAGTGACGATGACACCCTGCGCCCAGCACCTGTCTTGCCTGGGGTCAAGCTAGGGTCCACAGTGACTTCAGTCACAACAGCAATCCAGGTATGAGAGCAATGCGTTAGCAATGTGAGGAAGTATTGCAGCTCCGCTAATCTAAGCATGTGCTTAGGCACGAAATGCATATAATTCAGCAAGGTGGCTACCTGGGATAGTTGGTGATTCATACTGACAGTAAACAGCGCACAAGAAAACACGGGGATGAAAAGCAACGAGATGGGACAAGTGCTGTCCCGTCTGATTGCTTTTTGTCCCCGTGTTTTTCTCGCGCTATTTACTGTCAGCATATAACTCAACCTTTATTTTTCATGAAAGTCTGTATATTTTTATAGGCCAAAAGCTGCTCTAGGCAGCTTGACTAGATCAGCACGTACCTGGTTTCAGCTAGGCTCTCACCGAGTCTCTCACCCTTGCCGATTGCACTGGTCTTGCCACTTTCAATTAAGTCCCACCAAACACCATATGGCAACTGGCATGAAGTAATGGAGGAAATCAAAGCAATAACGATAGAATCTGGCACCACAATTTTGATCAAGCCAGACGCATTTTTATTTCAAGGCTAGCTCATTGAAAACTGAACTATGAGTTGCTTTAGTTCCAGCATGTGTGAAATGTTAGCAAAATGCATGAAGCACAGTGTACACTTTCATGAATTTATTTGTGCCCATTTGGCAATGCTAGTTGCATGAGTGATTTGAATGTAAGAGCACCAAATAGTAAATGCACGCATGTCACGCCTTCAGAATTCTGGTGTGCTGCAGCTGGCCAATGCGGCCATGGGACATGACCTTGGTGGAGAATTTGCTATTTGAAGGTTTGCTTCCCCTCCAACTGTTGTTAGCCATTTGCTAGTGTGTCTGTGGTAACTATACTCATGAAGTCTTACCGTTCTTAATTTCACAAATTGGGTCAATGAGGTTGGCCTGGACTGCTATTTGAGTCTGTTTGTGCCTGTATCGATTTCCACGATCAGACTATTTCAAACTTGAGGAATCCCTTTCTGTTTTCAGGTGGATATGGATTGCCCAACGACGTCAGACGACAACGAGCCGGATGAACCAATGCCTGTTGCTGTGCAGACGACAGACTCTGCCAACCAGACAGATGACCTGCCACAGCAGACGACACAGCCACAGGTGGAGCCAGAGGAGCAGGAGCCTGGCATTCCCACTCCACTGTTTACACCTCCACGAACAAAGGTTCAGGACACATCAGACAGTGAGATAGACGACTCCATACCAGTGCTTCTTACACAGACTTCGGGTGTCCAGGAGTTCATTGACCACCATGGACTTGACCTGTTGGTTGACAGCATTGAAGAGTTTGCAGCCAACCAAGAAGCTGCAGTGGAAAGCATGCCACGACTAGAGAAATCTGAGACTTCTCAGGATTCGGTTGTGGAGGCCGTGGTGTCACCAGAGAAGGGCAGTCCACCAGCGCTCACTGCTCAGTCGCCTTCTTCTCGTCCAGAAGAATGGTTTGCCCGTCGAAGCTTCAGCCCAGGACCATCATCCAAAGCTGCACCGCAAAGTCCACCATCTCCACCTTTGCTCGAGGCCAACCTTGACTCTCCAAACAATTCTAAGATCTCTTTATTTGACTCACTGAAAATTGTGACAGACTCTGCAGATTCCTTTGAAGACAAAGATGGGTCAGGAGAGATGGCTCTTCAGCGATCCGCCTTTGCACAGTCAAAGACGAGCTGTGACCCTGAACGTTCATTCGCTCAGGCAGATATATTCAGCACAAGGGTGACGGAGACCACAGCCTTCCCAAGAAAACTGTCAACATCACCTTGTAAAACAGATGTCACAAAGGACTTCTCAAGTGACCATTTGAACTTTGTCTTCAAAGGTTCTCAACCTGTGGAGAATGAGTATGGTGGATTTGAAAGAAGCTCAAAAGATTTTTCCCAGTCAAAACCTCCATTTCAGTGGCACGATGTTTCGAAGGAGCCTGTGCATGCTGAAGCTGTGACCAGTGACACTAGTTTAGTTGCAAGTTCGGCCACAGCCCTTGCTTCAAGTCCATCCACAAACTTGAGGGAGGCATTTGATGGATCGTGCACGGATGGCTTAGGCCTTTTATGTGCGCTTGCTGAACAGAGATTCTTGGAAGAGGCAAGAAAGTCCTCCGAGGTCGCAGAGCTGCCAGTGGAAGATGAGAAACCAGTGCCGAGTCCGGTTCCTCTGACAACAGCTCCTGCAGATGAAGGTCTGCCTTGCGACGATGGCGAGCAGCCATCCACTGCCGAAACCATGGACCAGATGGAACGAGAAATGCGCATCCAACTGGCAGAGCTGCAGCGCAAGTATCGCGAGAAACAGCGGGAGCTGGCAAAACTGCAGCCTCGAAAGGACAAGGAGTGAGTTCCTAGTTTTGCCATATTTCTCAGTGGTCTAAGAAGAGTAGCAGCTCTTCATGGCAAACACTTGTACAGTCATGCTGGTGCAAGAGAAAACCAACATATACAGGGTGTCCTTTTTAATGTTAACAGAATACGTAAAAATCGCCTCTGGCATATAGCACAGATATACTCATTGACCTGGATTACTCGAAGAGGTGGACTGGAAAGTAAAACACTGGAACACTTACACTGGAAAGTAAAATGCGGGATTGATTAATGAAGAAAATTTCACTGATTGACTTTTTAACTAATTACATTAGCACACGTTGACGTATTGCAATAAACAAATTGAAGCCAGTGATTTCACAACGCACATCCACTTGGAACAAATTTCGAAACTAGCGCCAGTTTTCAGATTGGCTCTGTCAAACTTGCTGTGTTAACAAATGCCTAACTGCCTATCGCTAACTGCGTCAGATAAGTGGCTCAGCTTGTGTCAGATTCTTGTTTGTACACTGCAGGTGCGATCAGGAAAAAAGTTCAGCGCACAAGAAGGCATCGTCCACATCTGCATCTCATCAGAAGAAGCGCCGCCACTCCTCAACAGCAGCTCAGCCATTGTCACTGTTCGATGTGTTGAAGCAGAGTGCTGCCACAAAGGAAGTCGTTGCAGACAAGAAGGCTGACACAGCTGGTTCAAGCAAGGAGCTGGTGAAGTCATCATGTCGTGAGACAAGCATTAAGAAAGCAGCGGAAAAGGCTACATTGTCAGCAGGTGAGAGCTTGCTGTGAAATGGATCACCTTATCTGATTATTTTGTTGACATTGACTGTGGAACAACCATGAAACCACAAAGGGAACTGCCTCCCACAAATTAAAGAATGTGCTGCTGAGACGTTGCAACAATTAAGAGTCACCTGTGTGAAGATACCATGAACTGCAATTATAAAAGAACTTTAAAAATTCCCCTTAAATATTGCTATGTCTGCAACTTTGCTTCATCTTCTTTGCTTGCTGTGGTACAATTGTTCAAGTAATCGGAACTGGTAGCTTGGAAGAGCATGCCTTCTAACCAGCTGAGTTTGTGAGCCCCAAGTGACGTGATGAGCATCACACCAATAGCAATAAGACATCACGCTGGCTTATTTCCAAGTGAGATGAGAACAATTCATCAGAAATGAGATGCACCACCCTTCTCGGTGCAAAGGAAGAGTACAAGCTTGACAAGGTGTGCAACGTCTGTGCTGGCAGAAAGCTAACGTATGCAGGATAGGCACCTTGTGGGACGAAAATAGCAACTGACGCAGCAGTACACTCGCATGGTGTTACACGTGACAACACAATAACAGCTTTAGAATTGAAATGCTAGTGGAAAAGCACACTTGTAGGGGCCGAATGAGTTAGTATTGAGGCATGCCACTCGGACTTCTCCATCAGCATAGCCACATCTAGAAGGAATGTTGCACCCTGGCCCAAGTCTGTGCACATGTCCTCAATGCACATGCCAGGTAGGGAGGCACCCATCCCTCAGTACCTGTTCCACTGGGAGCGCAGGAATGAGAGAACGGGATTTCGCATTCCGATAGGGCCGAAATGCAAAATCTCTCAATATTTAATCTACTTGCATGCATTCCCGTTCTCTCATTCCTGCGCTCCCAGTACTTACAGGTCACAAAGGGCATGCGAGTATCGGCGTGACATGAATGCTATGTAATGAGCACATAAAAAAAGAAAAGAAAATGTGCACGAGATAGGTGACAGTTATTGTTTGGGGACAAGATATACGTAGAAAGGACGGAAATTTCTTGTATAATTCAACAATTAGAGAGTGCGAGGGTGAACAAAGTGAAGCAGGTCATCAAGAGGTGCAATTGTATTGTAATTGTTTGGTTTGATGCGCATGCCAGATTTTTTTTTTTTTTTTTTTTTTCTCTTACATTGCCTAAGACATTGTGGACCTCATGTGTAATTAGGTTTGTTACTGAAGAAGTGTGGAATTTAAATCCCTGGTGCAGCTTCCAAAGATGTTGAAGCCAAAAGACCCCAGCCGAGCGTGCCAGTTTTAACGATCAAAATCAGCTCTGAGCCATACCAGGCTGTGACTGAACAGGAAGCCAAGTCATCAGGTAAGCTGGTGAATTCTGGATACTGTTGTCCTTAACTTTGTAATGAAACTAGTATAGTGGGTTAAATATCGTGCTCTCGTTGTGTTTCTCATCTTTAGCTCTACACTAGCATAACCCTTTTTTTTTTTTTGTATGATGAATCAGCTAGCTTCACCAAAAAAATCGCAGCCTGCACAGCAGGGTTACTTGTGCTTGTTATGTTGACGTGTATAACCTGAAAGAGGAAACAGCTCTAATAAAGTAATTATCTTGAAGTAGAAATTTATGCATTCAGTGCTTTATTTACGCTGTTAAATGCACTGACTGCTATCAGTGTATCAATTGATAAAGTGTGGGTTCTGTGACAAAGCTCAATTTATATTGCAGCCTACGGGGGAGTAAAAGTTCGTGGTGTGTCACGCATGCTAGTGTAGAGTGCAGGTATCTGCAGGCATCTATACAGTGGAATCTTGTTGATGCAATCTTCATGGGAACTGGAAAATAAAGCACATCATCCAAAAATCATATCATC